>NC_132787.1:8224826-8407326 GCF_048418805.1 Vulpes vulpes
GCAGGCCCTGTTCTCAGTTCCTCCAGCTGTCTCTCTAAATTCCCAGCCAGCTCTGATATTCTGTGATGCTAAATCATGAAGAAAAAGGAGAGGAGAATTTACACACGTTCGCAATTTAGAGCTAGAACCTTCTCCATTGGCCACTGCAGTCACTTCAGTGGAGAAACATCCATTTAGTCAACAAATGTTTATCTGTCTCATAAGGCAGCATGCACTGTCCAATGATAGAGAATTAACGCAGCATCGCACCCCCCTCTTGGGAGCTGACAATTTAGCAGAGGAGAGGAAAATAAGTATGTAGGAATAAGTGAAAATCAAGGCAGAGCATGGCAGGCACCGTGGAAGAGATACAAACAAAATGTCTTTTTTTTTTTTTTTTTTTAATTTATGAGAGACACACAGGGAAAGGCAGAAACACAGGCAGAGGGCGAAGCAGGCTCCATGCAGGGAGCCCAATGTGGGACTCGATCCTGGGTCTCCAGGATCACACCCTCAGCTGCAGGCGGCACTAAACTGCTGAGCCATCAGGGCTGCCCAAAATGTTACTGAGCACTCGAGGCCTCCAGCCACCATGTAGCAGAGCGTGGAGGTGAAAGCCGCAGAGGTGCCGGAGCTTGCCCTGGAGCCCTGCTGCAGCTCTATCCACTCAGTTTGCAGACAGCAGCAACCTGTGCAGCTGCCTTTCTTCCCAGAGCAACAGCTGCTTTCAGTGGAAACAGTTCCCAATCAGCCAATAGTTAAACCCAGAAACTCATTGATTAGTTAGGTGTTGGGTACTCAGAAGCCACATGTGATTCCTAATGGTGATGAGGTCCCCAAACCAGCCAATAAAAGCCAATTAATTGAGACCGTAAAGTAACTGAGAATCCTGGCAAGGCTGTTTTGACATCAGTTAACTCCATCCATTCAGTCATGATACAAAATGCAATTTCAGGGGACCCCTGGGTGGCTCAGGGGTTGAGCGTCTGCCTTCAGCTCAGGGTGTGATCCTGGGGCCCGGGATGGAGTCCTGCATCGGGCTCCCTGTGAGCAGCCTGCTTCTCCCTCTGCCTATGTCTCTGCCTCTCTCTCTGTCTCTCATGAATAAATAAATAAAATATTTTAAAAAATGCAATTTCAAAATAAGGACATATAATTTCAGGGCAGAAGAGGCTTGCCCAATCTCCCAAGGGAGATTGTTCCACTTATCTATCGCTGGGGCCCTCTAGAACATGGTGGCTCAAAACAATATTTAGTTATATCACAATTTTATGGGTTTGAACAGAATTGAAGGAGAAATGTCTCCACTTACATAGTTCCTACTTGACAGCTTTTAATTGAAATGGGATTTTTAAATGATATGAACCGTAATAACTGAGATGCGGTGGAAAGGCAACATTTTTAAGTGATCTTGGGTGATTTGTCTGTTTGTCATGGTGTTGACCACTCGGTAGTCAGCCGGAAGACTGAAGGTTTGGGGATCCAACCAAGATGGCTCATTTGCATGACTGGTGCCTTGGCAGGGATGTCTGGAAGGCTGGACTCAGCGGAGACTGTCCACCAGAGCACCTACATGTTACCGTTCCAGGGTAGTGAGACTTCCTACCTAGCAGCTCAGGTCTCCCAGAGGCAAAGCAGAAGCTACAGTCTCCTGCTCCTGTCACAGCACCATTTACACACATTTCCATCTATTAATTGAGGAGTCACAAATCTCAGATTCAGGAAATGGAACATAGATGTTACCTCTTAATGGAAGGTGGATCAAAAACTTTGAGGCCTTGTGGGTTTTTTTTTTTTTTTTCAGGTTTTATTTATTCATTTGACAGAGAAAGAGCAGGGGAAGCATCAGAGGGAGAGGGAGAAGCAGGCTCCTGCTGGGCAGGGACCCCGATGTGGGGTTGGATGTGGGGCTTGATCCCAGTCATGACCTAAGGTGAAGGCAGACGCTTAACTGACTGAGCCACCCAGGCATCCCAAGAGGCCTTCTTCTTAAAACTACCAAAGGGATGGAATCCATTGGAGGATAGAGGCACTTACACCAAATTGCAAAAGCTTGCTTCATTTTATGTATTATAGCTCTTAAACTGAAAGAGGCCTCTATAAATGTCTGATTGTCTGATTGTAGGAGAAAGAGCAGTTACCCTAACGAGGCAGAGGATTTCTAAACTTTCCTAGTATCTATTAGTTCATATGTGCCAATGGTTGGTAAAACACATTAAAGGAAAGCTTGGCCTCAGATCTTTTTTATTTTAAAATCACGTATACATCTAAATACACAGTGGTATGTTCCTTTCAGTTCCTCTGACAATTTGAAAATAATTTTACCTACTTTTCAAATACGGAGTGATTAGGGAATACAACTGAATTACTATTTTGCAGTCCAAATTTTCTTTATATTTGCCAAACACAAGTTGGGTTCTTATGTGTGCATATTGGTATTTTCTTTCTCACTGGTGCCCTTTTATCACCCTGAAAATGAAGATACATACCATATAATTGTGCAGAAAACATCTTAAAACATGAAATCGTAGTCTTTTCCTCTTTTGCACCCTGTTAAGTGATTTATGTCTTCTGTTTATCACGGGAATGAATTCCAAAGTACTGTTCCTGGACTGGGGAATTGCTTTCATGGTTGACAATGTCAGATGTTGTACAAGTTAGGCAACCTACAAGAGAGAAGTGTCTTATTTCACCCACCAAAAAGAAAACATGTCTTTGTACCAGAGGTGGGGCTGAGGATGGCCCTCTTTAACAATGCCACCGACAGTATCCCTCCCCTGCTTTCTACAGACAATGATATGTGTACTTCAAGACAATGAGTCCCGGCTTTATCTGTTTAGGATTCCAGTTTGAAAGAGAATTGAGATAACTAAGCAACTAGTGGATCCAATGTGATGGGCGTCTAGGCAGAATTGGAATGAGCCTGGGAAGGAAAGGTAACAAAAACAAGAATTTGATTTAGGTTTAAATTAAGAGTTCTTTCCAGTTGGGGAATAGAGGATCCATTATTATTCATACTGAATCTTGGTTGTGCTAAGCCCCCACCAGTTCGTAAAGGAACTATGTCATGAGGTCCTCTGGGAGGCTCCCAAGGAGGGTCTTGCAATACACTTAAGAATCAATCTGGAAAAAAAATGAATTAAAAAGAAAAAAAAAAAGAACCAATCTGGGCCACCATTTGCATTGGTCTCTATGACACCATTTCATGCATATTCGTGAGAGACCTTTGACAGTGTCTAAAGGTGAAACTAGATAGAGAGATACCACGGAGAAGGTAAGTTACGGCCTGCGATGCCTCTGCTAGCCCTGGCAATCCAAGCCATATTCAGTGCCACTGGCCTCAGCCATGCTGTGCTCTGCATGGTCCCTACTGAGATTCAGATTACTGCTCATTGCCTTGACTACTGACGCTAGACATCTTCACCGCGCTCCAATATCTCCGCCGTCTCTCACAAAGTGAAGGAGATGCACTTTATTCCCTGTTGTAGATTATTTGGAGGGTACCACTGTGGAGAGTTGCTTGAACTTCAAAACAAGAGGAATTTTAATTCAAATACAGAGATTTAGGAATGCTGGAAAAGGTTGAATGAGTACAAAGCCCATTGCCACACCATATATGAAATAAAAATTTCCCTCCATTCCTCAGTCAGTCCTGTTGCTAAATTTGGGTCATCATACCAAAGTCAACGTTCCCGCAATATGATCATGTCATCTCACACACTTCAAATGCAGCTCACAAATACACACCTGTACCAAATATGTTTGAATATACTTACCTTCAATTTTAAACACATTTCCAAGTTGTTCTCCACTCATTCGTGTGGATAGAGTAGATTCTTAAGGAAAGAAATGTTTGTTTATTTCATACTTTAAATATAGCCAAGCCTCAATTTCAACCAACTAGGATGGCTACTTTGCTCCTGTTATTACCCTTACAATTTAATGTAACTCCTTTACTTGTTTATCTTCATATCTAGACTGTGAGCTACCATAAGGGAGGAGACAAAGCCAGGTCTCTTGGGCCACAAGTACCCTCTTATATTCCTGATACTTTGTGTGATCCTGGCATATGGCAGGTGTCTATAAAATATTTGTTGAATAAGGGACAAAGGAGAATTCAAAATGATGCGCATAGGTCCTCAAAATTACAAGCATTTAAATAACTGTTAAATTCTATCTTCAATAATAACCATTTAAGAATTTCTTCATACAATGACAATGTCTTATTTCATAAGCACGTAATAAAAGATGACAACAATATCAGCTGGAATTTTAAGCACAGCCTCACCAAAATGTGGGGTTTAATAGTCTATTCATCTCTTATCATCTGTGAAATGTCATTGTTTCATACATAGAGTCAGAGCCCTTCCTACAAATGATTTTGTTTTCCTTCGAAGTGAAGAAGACAGAGTCTGAAGAGGATTGGGTTTAAGAAAAATGGTACTCAAGGTCTCTGGATGGGAAGGAGCATTAGGATATAAAGAGGCATCTATGATTTTTGACTATAAATGGATGACATATAAATTTAATGCAAGTTATATGCAAACCAGAGTCTATTATTTCCAATAAATATCCTAGAAAGGTAATAGGACTATTGTAGAAAATAACATTACTAATAATAATCTCTGCCAAAATTATAATCAATATGTGGATACTGATTTTTCAGTGGGTACTTGGGAAACAAGATTCCCTAAAACGAAGCCCATCAAACAAATGAAAGACAAAACGCATTGATTCTCTTAAGTGATGTGTGGGCGTGAGTTTGTGAACAGGGCAGGCAGTTCACACCAGAGCTGAGGTGCCCTGGTACTGTTCACTTGGGGGCCACATGCGCAGGACAACAAGCCTCCTTACAATGGTGCACCAGTGTTTCCTCACCCGGGCATAGAGATGGAGCCCAGTGATGACTACCCTGTCCCTGGCCTCTTGCTGGGCCTGTCAACAATGGTGCCACTTAGTACCAGCTCTGAGGCCCTGTGGCACTGAGACAGGACCACCTCATTTCCCGTGGATGAGAAAATAGTCTGCAGATGTCTGCAGTCAAGTCATCATCAACCTAGGTTGGATTTTAACATAATCTAGAGATTCCCCATTTCAGCCTTTTAATCAGCATATGCTCCTTAGACTCACAGCCATCCTTCGAAGGACATGTTTATTAGACAAGTCTAACATAAAGATCCTCGTTGGGTAATTTGACCTCATTGGACCATAAGGAAAAGACAAGAGCCACACAAAAGTCTGAAATTATCTTTGGCCCCCCAAAAGAAAATACAATGCTCAGCACAAAGGATAATGTATCATACTTAAAATTAAAAAAAAATTGGATTGTGCATTCTTTTAAACATTTCCACACAAAACTGGAAATGTAGACAAAACTTTACTATGTTGTGATTTGACAGAGAAAAAGAGGCTGTCTGTATCCACAGGGCCACTGGATTAACAACCCCAAAAGAACTGAGGTCAATTCTTTTAAGCAGCTAGGCAATTCAGCTAAACAATAAGTCATTTAAATAAATGCTTCGCCTGATTATCTCTTTTTCAATGAATTAACTGGTTGCTTGATGAAAATGCTCAAAGGGATCTGATATTTTAGTATCGGTAGACAAACGTGAGAATCTTTGTTAACAACTTTTTTTTTTAAGATTTTATTTTTAAGGGATGGCTGGGTGGCTCAGGGGTTGAGAGTCTGCCTTTGGCTCAGGGCGTGATCCTGGAGCCCCAGGGTTGATGTCCACATCGGGGTCTCTGCATGGAGCCTGCTTTTCCCTCTGCCTGTGTCTCTGCATGAATAAATAAATAAAATCTTTAAAAAAATTGTTTTTAATTAATTACACCCAATGTGGGGTTGGAACTCCTAACCGCAAGATCAAGAGTCATATCCTTCACCAACTGAACCAGCCAGGAACTCTTTTGTTCACAGTTTTTTTAAAAGGAGAAAGAGAAATCAAAACTGCCTAGCATATATTTTATGTGCCTCTGTGGGTAAAATACACCACCATAACCACCACTTCCCACAAAAAGATGTGAAAACTTTATCACCCTTTCACCTCAATTGTTCAATTCAACAGCATTACAGAGCAAAATGTTTGATGTATGATCAACATCTGATTTTACTAAGTGATAAGAAAGGGGATTAAAATATAATATAGGGCAAACATTCTCTTCCACAACTTTTGGATTATACAGTACGAGCTTCTTCCCTCTCTTCCATTCCTCTCCTTGTCCCCGCCCAAAGGAAGAGAAGTGACTCACCCAATGAGTGTGACTGGAACACCTGGGAAGCAGGACCCGAGTGTGCAGGCCCAGAATCTATCTCTTCCTCTCAGTCTCTGTGTGCCTCTGAATCCCCTGACCTCGGGACAAACACATTTTCAGCTCAAACATTCAGGAAGTGGAAGGGGCCCCATAGTCTGTGATGATCTGGCCCTGCCACTAACAGAATGGGTGAATTCAGTTGCAGGGCAAGGAATGAGGAAGCCCACTTGGGCACAGAGCTATGCCGTTGAGATTGAGATACTGATTTTTATCTTATCTTTATCTTTCTGTCGGTTCCAAACTCAGGAGAGAAAGAAATGGACATTATTTACTGCGCCTCCCAGAAAATCCAATACATTTAAACTCCAATTGCCTCTTATAGTTAATATTTTGATTCTCCATTTGACTTTCTAATTCTGACACCAGATTAATGCTGAATGTAAGAATGGGAAAGTGTATGAATATCTTTCTATGAATATTGATGTGCTGGTAAACCTTCAACAACCAACTTTCTGGGGGAAAAAAGTCCTGGTCTATAGTACTTGATTATTTCTGTGGTGTGAATATCTCTACCATGGCCCATATCAAGCTACCAAAGTGAGTGACATCACGGCTCACAATGAGCTCTCACAAACCAGTACTAACTGGCTATAATCTACCACGATCTATGAAGCATGCTGCGTTTCTGTTATATCCTGAAATGTAAATAACGAGGATTATCAGCCTACTTTTAAACAACCACTTTATCATCTATTGAAACTAATAAGGTGACTACAATACTTATAATCCAGCTAGCCGTTAGAGAAGGATCGACTTCAACATCCATTTCAAATAAAATGTTATTAGTTGAATCATCTTTCCCTTCTTCTCTACATTTTTAAAAATTCTTTCTTCCTTCCTTCCTTTCTTTCTTTCTTTCTTTCTTTCTTCTTTCTTTCTTTCTTTCTTTCTCTCTTTCTATCTTCTTTCTTTCTTTCTTTCTTTCTTTCACAAATCAGATTGTTTGGCTGTCAGTAGTAGCAGCAGAAACAACCCTATGAAAAACTATTCATGGCAGTTTGAGAGATGCAAATGGTAACATTCATGAAAATCAAAAGCTGAGACACATTAAGAAGTATTAATACTTGTGAAGTCCCCTAGCTAGGTCCTCCTGAAGTCTAAAGAGAGGATAGGGTATTGGGAAGAATGTCACTTGCAAGTGACAGAGCTGGATCTGAATGCCAGCTCTGATGTTTACTGGTGCTGCCACCTTGGCAAGGTGATTAGCAGCAGGCCTGTGACATGCTCTCCCATTACTGAGGAAATGCCCCTGGGAAAGAAAGAAGGAAGATAATCTGGTCAAATTTCCTTGTAAGCATGTGACCACAGACATCCAGACAAATACACTAATACTGTTTGTAGTATTAGTAGATAAGCACCCTTATTTATGGACTGCTTTGGGCAAGATGAACCTCATCTGTCCAGGATTGATTACTAAGGTAATCAAATCTGCAATTTATGGGTTTATGTAATTTTCCTCCCTAAAAAAGGTCATGTAACCTATTTAACTATTAGAGTACAAAATGGAGATGTTTCATGAAAGATACAGCTCTCTTCTGTGTAAGTGGTGTGATTGCGCACATCACATAGAGATCCTGTTTGTTAATTAGGACCCAAACTAGTCCCTGGGCAACAAGAAGTGACCGGGGAGCTGTGTCAGTGGGTCCTAGAACTCTTCCTGCTTCATCAGTGCCTTGAAGTTATTTGTATCCTTGAAACTATTAGTAAAGTTTGCTGCTGTGTGAGATATGTGGTCCCGTGAGTCTGATTTGATTATCTGATCCTTTGTGCTGTTTCACAACCTTAGCAACTTAGTTAATCCTTTAATCCTCAGTTTTCTGATCTGTAAAACGGGATAATGATATTTATATTCCATAAATATTGAAAAGAGTAAATCAAATCTGACATCTAAAGTCAATACAATAAGTACAATAAATGTCCCTTAAATCCTCTGGACTCTCCACTAATGAAATAAATGATGTTCTTGGGTGTAGGTGTTAAATCTCCAAAACTCATTCTGTGATATTGTGACATAGAATAAAAAATAAATATGGCTCTTCCTTGGCTTATGATGAGATCATGTCCCAATAAAACCATTGTTAAGCTGAAAGTACCATTAAGTCTAAAATGCATTTAATACCCCTAAGGTACCAAACAGTCTAGTTTAGTATCCTAAATGTGCTCAGAACACTTACATTAGCCTACAGTTGGGCAACGTCACCTAACACTATGCCTGTCTTATAATAAAGTATTGGATATTTAATGTAATTTATTATATATTGTACTGAAAGTGAAAAACAGAATGGTTGTCTATGGGTGCAGAGTGGCCTTTAGTGTATCGGTTGTTTACTTGTGATTATATGCTTGCTGTCACTGCCCAGCGTCATGAAAGGGAATCGTACCACATATTGTTAACCTGGAAAAAGATCAAAGTTCAAAATTTTAAATAAGTTTGGGACTTGTATATTTTGGTATTTATCCATGATTCCTGGCTCACAGCTCCCAAAACCTTGGAATTTCCTAAGCAATAAGAGTGATGGGAACATCTCTTGTTATAACATTAGTCTTTCCGTCTTCAGTTCCTGAAATAGCTTCACAGGGATAAAGGTGAAATGGGTGTTTTTGTTATCCTTTTTACAAGCCCCTTTCAACCACAACCTTTGGAAAGCTGCCCACTTTTTTTTAGTAATCAGAGTGTTTATTTATTTTTTTTTTGGATTACTTAAAAAAGGTTGTTAACAGAGATGTGGATTAACATAGCTTGGCGACAACATTTTTAAAAAGTACAGGCTATTTCATATTGTTGCACTTACTCTTCAATAATATATAAGGTATTTTATTTTACGTAGATAAAGGATAATGTATACTATCATACAACAGGTGTGGTGCCAATTAAGGCGACCATAAAATTAAATGAGATGTGTTGGGAGGACAGAAATGAAACCCAACTACTTCAACCTTTACAGAAGGTTGCTAGTGGAACCAACCATGTGATTAGAGGGTTGAAACTTTCAGCTCTGACTTCTGACCTCCAGAGACTTACGGGGACTTGAAATTTAGTTCAATCACCAATGGCCAATTATTTTATTTAATAAGTCATGCTTCTATTTTGAAGCCCCCAGAAAAAAAACAAAAGCAAAAACACACGCACAATTAAATGGAGTTTGAAGAGATTCTGGGTTGGTGGAGTAGAATGCATCCGTGTGCTGGGAGGGTGATGTACCCCAAACTCCCTGCAGACAGAGGTTCTTGTGTTCAGGATCCTTACAGAACTTGTCTTGTGTGTCTTTTCATCTGAGTGTTCATTGGTGTCCTTTGATATCCTTTGTAATAAACCAGTAATCTAATAAATAAACTGTTTTCCTGAGTTCTGTGAGCTGTGCTAGCAAATTAATTGGATCTGACGAAGGTGTCAAATTATACTTGGTTGGTCAGAACCACAGGTGACAACTTGGACTTACAATTGACACCTAAGGTGGGTGTGGGCAGTGGGGGTGAGGGGTGGAGGAGGCAGTCTTGTGAGACAGCCCTTACTCTGTGAAATCTGATGATATTTGCAGATAGGTAGAGTCAGGATTGAGTTAAATCGCAGGACACCCAGCTGGTGTTGCAGTATGCTTGGTGTAAAGGAAACCCCAGACACGTTTGGGGTGTTTGAATCAGAAGTATTCAGGGAGTACTGTGTTCAATGTAAATGAAAACAATAGAATGTTTCTTTATAATTAACTTTTTAATAAAGTATCTGATGAAAGAGAAAAGTGTGTCAGTTATGCAAATAGAATATGTCATTTTTTCTCTTTATATTCCCTATCCCCCAAATTATGCACAAACTCAATGGAGTGTCAACTGTAAACATACTTCTTTTCTTCTCTAAAGAAGGAACCCTGCTCTTTCCAGTTCTTGCTGCCTCAGCAAGAGCAGCTGCTTCCATGGCCAGGTATCTGCAATAGCTGTTCATGGGGCACTGCTCTCATTTTCCAGTCAGGAGGAACAAGCAGATATAGAGCATCAAACACAGCAATCTGAAGTCTCTCAACCCCTGCTATGAATGGGTGTGATTCACCGCAAGACTGTGGGCAAGGAGCTAGCAGCCCAGGGCAAAGATGTCCCTGGTGGTCATTAAGTGAAGATCTGGCCATTGAAAGCTGGCCACTTCCTACTTGGGTATCACTCCCAGGCCACCCTCCGCAGCATCTGGGACATGATCCACAGAATAAGTACTACTCCTCATCAATGAACCACAGCCATCTGCAGAATGGGCATCACCTGTGCAACCAGAAGGCAGTGATGTTGAAATGGAAGCAGTCCCACCCACCAGGAGCCCCTGAGACTATTGCTCCAACCTCCAAAGGAATAAAGAAGTCAGCTGGCTTTTCAAGGGAGGGAAGGAATATAGGGAGAGAGGGAGGGGAAAGAAAGGAAAGGAAAGGAAATGGAAAGGTAAGGAAAGGAAAGGAAAGGAAAGGAAAGGAAAGGAAAGCAAAGCAAAGCAAAGCAAAGGAAAGCAAAGGAAAGAGGAAGGAAGATCCTGAAGCATCAGTTTAAAAACTTCTAAATTATTGAAGTTGAAGATTTCTGGACTAAAATTCTATCTAGCATCATGAAAATTTTATAATAACATAGATGGTCTGGTAAAAGTAAAAAAAAAAAAAAAAATTCTTTCCCTAAGCGTTTACTCAACAAGAATTTTTAAGCACCTCCTACATGCCAGATACATGAAAGCCCTAACACTAGAGAGGTGAGCAAAATAACACAGTCTCTGCTCCTTCATACAGAGTTTGCAGTCTGGTGGAGAAACCATCTTTAAACAAATACCACAGAAGTAAATTTATTATTACAAATCCTATTAAGTGCTGAGAAGAGGTACAGACAGTACGAGAGGATAGACAGGAGGACTATTTTTATATTAGGGCTCAGAGAGCAGGACTTTTAAGCCAAGACTCTAAGGACTGAAAGCATTCATCAGGAGGTAGCTGAGGTGTAGGGAGGCAGAAGGAAGAGCCTCCCTGGTGAATTCTAATGTTCAGGCAGGCTGAGAACGGCTACAGGGATAATTTCCTCCTCCTTGACTTCTTCTTCTCTTGGACTCTAGGCGGCTACACTCTTTTCCTTGTACTTCACTGCCACTTCTTTTCATGATTTCTTTCGCTGGTTATACCTTCTCTACTGATCTATACATGATAGAACTCTACAGGATTTGCCCCTGTTCTCTCTTCTTTCTAGTCTCTCCATGTATGATTTCATCCATCCATGGCCTTATATACAATCTATATGCTGTTAAGAATATTCAAATAAAATGAAAAGACCTTATTGGCTTTATTCAGTGATTCATGAGTTGATCACCGTCCAATCTAGAAGACAGAGGGGAGCTATAAGGAGCTGTATAAAATGAAAGACTTTTTATTTTAGAGAGAAGAGACAAGGAAGTTATACTAGATGAAAATCAGTTTGTTCCTTTTCCTTTTGGGGTGGCAGGGGTCCATGAGGCAGATTAGCTAATTAGCACAGTTCAGGCAATTCCTGATTGACTGGCTTAAAATTCCATTTCTGGGAGAGCTGAAACTATGATTAAGTTAAATCTTCATTTGGTGGTGTGGGGCTTAGCATCAACAGCTCCATTTTGAGCCTTTTGTCTTGTTTTTAACAATGGTTACAACTTCAGACTCCTTTCCAACCTCCAGATCCAAACATTCAACTACATACTTCAATCTCTACTTGAGCATTAGCAAAAACATGCCTGACTTAACATGGCAACACTGAGCTCTCAGTTCCCATCTGCCACTCTCTCCTATATGCTCCCTCTCCAAAGTTCTGTGTGCTTGTAAATGGTCCCACCAACCACCAATCACATATGACAGAAATCTACCAATCATTTTTGACACTTGCCTCTCCCCCATCCAATCACTGAATCCTGTTGAACCCATTCCCAAAAGCTTCTATTTCTCTCCATCTCCAAGGCTGCAACCCTAGTTCCAGTCATCATAATCAAATTACGTTACTATCCTCCCTAAAGCCCCCGAGCACTACCCATTGTGTTAATAACGAAGCTCCACCCTAGACCAATTAAGTCACCATCTCAGGGGATATTTTTCTTAGGGAAAATATCTGTGGCCTGGATAGTTTTTTTTTAAAAAAATGCTCTCTAGGTGATTCTAAAATACAGCCATTGTTAAAAAGCATTGGCCTACCTTGTTGAAAGCTGTTGAAAGTTCAAGTAAGGTGTAAGGCCCTTGGTGGCCCAAACACCAGCACCTTCAGTGGGTGGCGAGGATAAAGTCTAATGGAAGGGAGTGAGGAGTGAATGAAAGTGAGGAAGGGTGACCAAGTATGCAGGTCGTTCTTTCCAGAAACTTGGGTAAGAAGGAGACCAGAGATACTGAATGAGAACGAGAGGCGGGTTTGGTTTTTCACCTTTAGCATTTATAAAATGTGTAGGATCCACACTGATGCCTACATGAGATGAATTTTTAGTTAAATAAAAGACAGGCAAAGTCAAACTCCCAGCAGAAGGTGGTGTGGGAAAGTGAGAGAGCCCTAGACTGGTGTTCAGAAGCTCTCCAATGACATCCTGCCTTTACGACTTTCTAATGATGTGCTCTTGGACAAATTAAATTATCTGAGTCTCAGCTTTTTTTTTTTTTTTTCCTCTTTAAAATAGTGGTAACAACACTTAGCTCACAGGAAGTTATTGTGAGATTTAATGACATAATACATGCAAAGCATATGTAGGACTTGGGGCATCCGTTTCCAAATTCTCCATGGTCCTCTAGTGCCCTCAAGTGGTTTCCTAGACAGTTTAGAACCCTACTAGTGCATCCCACCATATGACCTTCATGGCCACATGGCATATGGGCACATGGCATGGGCATATGGGCAACTCAATATATTTTGGCACTTCCTGAGCCTTTCCTCTACTACCAAACTTTATAGTTTCTTCAATCCCTTTCCTCCACAATCTTAATCTAGGTGAACAGACATAAACTAGGTAACTATTTGAGGTCTCATTTGAGGCATCAAATGAGATATATCAGCATCCCAGATAACATAAGAGCACTGCAAATGGGATATTTCCCAACCCTAATAGGAGGGTTGCCTCACATGCAAATTTTGAACACTGAGGCCAGAAAGAGCCTGTCAGTAAACCGCTAGAACTGTTTAGCACTCAAATTTGCACCATGAAGTAGTATCCTAAGCTCCTACTTTATCTCACATCACATTTCCACCAGGGTTATTCTTTTTGTGACACACTGGATCACCCCTTGGCTCAAATTCATTTAAAGGTTCTTCTCCTTCTCCCATCCTACCCTCCTTCAGCTGGTAGAATATTCCCTGCCAGTGCCCCCCGCCCCCATCTATACCACTGTGGAGGGGAGTTGTCAGCACCAAAGGATATAATATATTCTCACACTTCTTCCCTTCCTATTCAGACATTACAGAATAATTTTCTGCCTGAAAATCTACTGAGGCTCCAAAAAGTAGAGAAAGATTTCTTTTTTCCCCTCCGTCTCTTCCCCCTCGTTCTTCTTCTCCTCCTCCTCCCACTCTTCCTCCTCTTTCCCTTTTCCTTCTTTTTCTTCAGAGAGGGGGGGAGTTGAGGCAATTTTCCCCCTTCATTTTTGAATTGAAATTTTTGCTGAGAAAATTGTAGATTCCCATGCAGTTGTAAGTAATAGTTGAGAGAGAAATCCCTTGTACAGTTTCCACCAATGGTAACATTGTATAAAACTCTAGAAAAATGTATATCCAATCAGTATATTGACATTGATACTATCTACCTATCTTATTCAGATTAGATTTCCTCAGTTTTACTTGTACTCATTTGAGCGTGTATGTATCGAGGTCCACAGAATTTTGTCACCTGTGTGGGTTGAAATATCCACCATCACAGTCAAGATAAGAACAGTTCCAACACCACAAGGATCCCTCTTATTGTCCTTTTACAACTAAAACCACCTCCCTTTCCCCCATCCCCTATCCCTAAGGTCCAGCAATTGTTCATCTGTTCTACATTTGTAAGGTTTTGCTTCTTATAAATGCTACATAAACAAATCATACAACATGTAATTTGGGGAATGGCTTTTTTTTTTCTCAGAATATTTCCCTGGAGATTCCTCCAAATTATTGCAGATATCAATAGCTCAGTCCTTTTTATTGCTTAGTAATATTCCATGGTATGTATATACCACAGTTTGTTTAACCATCACCTGCTGAAAAACATCTGGGTTGGTTCCAGTTTTTAGCTATTACAAATAAAACTTCTATGAACATTTGTGTATAGGTTTTTGTATGAACATAAATTTTCATTTTTCTGGGGCAAATGCCCAAGAGTACAATTGCTGGGTTGAATGGTAATCAACTTATGGTATGAACATAAATTTTCATTTTTCTGGGGCAAATGCCCAAGAGTACAATTGCTGGGTTGAATGGTAATGCTTTCCAGAGTGATTGTATCATTTACATTTCCACCATCAATGTATGTATAAACCATGTTCTTACTTTCAGATCTTTAGTCCTGTTTAACCAAGATGTGCTATTAGAAAGTGGATGGCTTGTTAATGGCTCTCACTCATGAAGGTTCTGGATCAAATTCCAAAAGCAGGAGGAAAAATAAAAAGAAATTGCTACTCTTTTGGATGATAATAATAGCTGGCATTTATTATGTCCTTACCTGTATGCCTGACTGTGCTAAAGCCTTCCTATGTACAAATCCACTTATGACACAATAGCTGTGTGGATAGGTTCAATCATCATCCCCAATTTGGAAGCCTGGGCTTTGAAGCAGAAATATCTTGTTCATAGTTACACAGCTAGTTAGGTGGCAGACCTAGGATTTGAACCTACGGGGATGTGCTCTCAACCATCACATTATACCGTCTCCTGAATAATATCGAAAGAAACATCATTATGTTCCCAGCAGCAGCTGTACAGGTATGCTGCAGTTATGACAATGTTTTCCTTTTATATTTAAAAGGAAAATTAAATATAAATGTAGATTTTACCCTCTCTGGGAATTAAAGTATATCCTTGCAATGTGTGTGTGTGTGTGTGTGTGTGTGTGTGTGTGCATGTGTGTGATTCAACATGTATGCATTGATTTTCCATGAAAGGCTGCACACAGCCCCAGCTAATGTCTATTCCTATCCCCTGCACCCCTGTGCACACCTCAGGCATCAGGAGAATGGTCCTCACCTGCATGGAGGAGACAACAACATGCCCTAGGTAGTATGAGAAGGAAATCAAGATGAATTTACCCATAATATCTTGACACAAGTAAGAGATCTTGGAAAATGTTTTTTTCTGTTAAGCATGAGCAAGAGAAAAATAACTGATGTCACGATGATGTAAATATACTATAGCACAAAATAATAACAATTAAAAAGGAGAAAAGACAGATAAGAACAAAAGGTGAGGGACCCAATCTGAAAGAAAATGTGACTCAAAAATTTAAAAAACATCACTGCCAGTGTTTTTGTATTATATGAAAACATAATAAAACTTCAAAGACAAAAATGGTAAAGGACCAGAGCTAAGACTGCAACTTGAGGACCAAAATGACACCATGAGAGAACTAATACATGTGAAAGACAAAGATCAGATAGACTGAAGACAGAATTGCAATGCTGACTGAGAGGAAGGCTTAGTGCTGTCACTGCACATTCAGAAAAAAAGGACAAAGGATTTTGACAGAGAGGAAGTAACATGTGAAAGAGAGATAGTAGTGATGATCCTATACAAGGATAATTGGTGTCTATGAATAGATACCAGAAAAATGGAACAGAAAACCAGTATTTTTAAAAGAGGATTTTTCTCAAATTAATGAAGAAGTAGTTTTGCATGTGAAATAGGCAGTCCATATTCCAGGGAGAACTGATATAGAATTATTAAAACAGACACACAGCCTAGTTAGGCTAATTACCTTTGGGGATTCAAATGAAGAGTTATAAGTCCAGGTAGACAAAAAACATGTCACCTACAAGAGAGCAAAGTTAGACTGGCTAGACTTCTCCACAACAATCAATGAGGATAATGGAGCTCTGTCTACAAAATTCTGAAGGAAAGAAAGTGTGACTTAGGAATAACCAGATGGTTTTGTCGTTTGAGAATTAAGGTAGTAGGTATACATTCTGAGAGGCCTTAGCAGATACAGCTCTTCTTGGGAAAAACTACCAGAGATGAAATCAAGCTATACAAGAAACGAATGGAGGTGCCAGGGGGAAAGCACTGGAATTCTATTCACTGTTAGAAGGACATGTACATGCAGTGGGTATGTCAGGAATTAGACCCACCTGAGTTTAAAAATTGGCTCTGTCAATTCTTACCTTTGGCCTCAAACAGAGTATTTAATTATCTCAGTTCCCTTGCCAGTAAGATGAAGATGATAATGTTGTGGGTAGCAAATGAAATAATCTCTGTAAATTTCTTAGTTTAGTGCCCAGTATTAGATACCATTATAAAAAAAATCAAAACACAATTATTTCAACATAACATCTCCAAAATCGTATGGCTTTTAATTATATTTTACAATAATTTTTTCCTTAATTTTAGGAACCATAATATCACTGTGGTAAAGAATTTTAAAAACACTGAACTCTGAAAAGGTGGACAATTTGGTAACATGGATACCTCTGGGGAACACTGAATAGATGAGAGATCAGGTGGGAGGGAGAATTTTCATGGCTTTTCACTAATGTGTAGCTTTTCAAATGTGTACCACACAAATATATTGTCTATTTCTTTTAAAGCAACTAATATTAATGAAACATTTACATAAGTTTCCATAATACCTTCATTTTTATCAGTTTTTCTTTTTAAATTCAAGTAGAATTACATTTAATAATTTATGTAAAATTAGGATGTACTATGGTTCCATTTTTGCAAAACTATTCCTCACCAGACAGCCCTTCATCTGCATATAAGCAAAGGAAAAGATCTGAATGATATCTAATGTTAACAATGATTATTTCTTGAGAGATGAAATTTGGGGTATTCTTTTTCTTACTCATATTTTTTAGAATTTCTTGAATTTTTAATTAAGTATATATCATTTTTTAAAAATGTCATTGTTCTAAATAAATAAAGAAAAACTGTCACCAATTGTTACCTTAGTTGACAAGGAAGAACAAGGGGTTTGTCCGCACCTCATAAGAGACTGGGTTCTGAATGCCAAAGGCCAGCCAGGAGGGCCTTAGTCTAGGCCCTAACTCTTAATTTACTAAATGAGTTGGCAAGGAGCTATTATGTCCCACTGTGTGCCTTGCTGATTCTTCAAGTGGAAGACTTGATGCCTTGAGCTACCTTCCTGCCAAACTAGACTATCTGTTGTTTCCCAAGATGCTTTTGCTCCTGGTATTCTGAGCACCTGGAAGAGCCTCTGCCTCTGTGACCCTTCGATTGCATTTGTCCTTCAAAGCCATGGCCAGAAACTGCATCTTCCATTTACCTCTTCCTAATCAGTCTACTCGATTTTCCCCATTGATGCCCCATAGCACATTTTAACAACTACTTATCACAATCCATTCATTCAACAAATGTTTACTGAACACAACCATGTGCCTTATATTTGCTTATATTATATGTCTTACCCTTTGTCTTAGAATATTTATCAGAGGGTAGGAAGTATGTCACACTCATTTGGTACTTCTACAGCAGTCAGTGTAATACCCTTTAAAGAATAAAAGTCAAAAAATGTTTCTTGAATAATTAAATAAAGGAGCACTGTGAGAGAAGAGAAAAAATACATATATTGATTTCTGCCCCCAGTTCCTAGCCCAGAGCTCCTAAAACCCTTATAAATTCCTAAGTGAAAGAGCACTAGGAGCGTCTATTCTTCTAATCAGGTGACTTTTGGTAGGTCCTGGATGGCTCCTGGATGAGGGCTAGTCACAAAAAGACTAAACCATAATTAGAAGCTTAGCATTTTCGGCCCTGCTCCCAACCTCCAGAGAGAGGAGGAGGGCTGGAAATTGAGTTAATAATTGATCATGCCTACATGAGGAAACCTCCATAAAACCCAGTAGGAGGTTTGGATAGCTTCCAGGTTGGCAAACATATCCACATCTGGAAGGTGAAACAACTCACTTCATGAGGATAGAGCTCCTATGCTTGGGACCCTCCCAGACCTCACCTATGTATCTCTTCATCTCAAAGTAGTAAATAGTTAAGTGTTTCCCTGAGTTCTGTGTGCCATGCTAGCAAATCAATTGAACCCAAGAGAAGGTTGTAGGAACCCCTGATTTGTGGCCATCTCAGACAGAAGTTATGAGTAGCTATGACTTGTGACTGGCATCTGCAGTAGAATGGAAGAAGTTTTGTGGGACTGTGCCCTTACCCTCTGGAACCTGACATTCTTTCCAGGTAGACAGTGTTGGATTTGAGTTAAATTGTAGGACTTCCAGCTGGTGTCACAGAGAATTGCGTGGTATGTGGGGAAGAACCCACACCTTTGGTGACCAGAAGAGTCAGAAAGAAGCGTTCTGTATGAGTAGTAAAGGAGAGATAATGGAGTCTTTCCTAGCACAGCACTCAGTAAGTATTTGTTGAATTGAAATGAGTACTTTGTCCTTATACATTGTTCGAAGCTTAAAAGTCTTTAGCTTTAAAAACCAAGTGGTTTATATTCCTTCAAAATTATTTTGAGTTTTTCTAAAGAGCAAATATGCTCCCTTTCCCTAAAAACACTGGCATGGATCAAAATCCTTGGAAAGAGATAAGGTCCAAAATAGCTAAATAATAGATTAGTGATTTTTTATTTCCATCTGTCTTGCCCTGAGGAAGTACAACAACAATCCTGAAAACTGACCTAGGGAAGACCACTTCTCTCTAGCCCTCTAGTCCCTAACTTCCAACATCTGCTCAGAGATAGCTTTCCAAAACAGATTTACGTTACTCAGGGCATTCATTCCTTAACTGGCTATTTAATTACAAAAAGCAAATTTCTCAAAACCTAACTAAAACTAATTTGGCACATATAATTGAGCTAATGTGGATAGAATTTGAAATGAAGACACAGCAGATACAAAATAATGCATAGAATTAAAGGAATACTTTTATGAGATAATGAAAATTATATACGGAAACTATTTGCCTTTGTTCTAGTCAAGGCTGTCTTTACAAAATAGGACTTGTTGAAAAATCAATTTCCCCTTTCTAACCTCGGTGAACAAAAAATAATGTGCTGCCACCTACTGACACCTGAATGAAAGTGTAGCTCAGGACAAAAAAGTAATTTTCAAAAAACTTTAACCCAAAACTTCAGAATAGGTGTTTATATTATCTTATTTTAAATACAGTAATTAACATATACAAGACTGTTAACTCTAGGGGGGTAATTATCATGCGCATTGATTAAACTGAAAAAGAAAACTGATGGAAGTGTATGAATGACCACACAAATTTAAAGGTTAGAAAGCTTAGTTGCAAACTTCTGTGAAGGATTGAAGTAACGGTTGAATCATTCTGTTAACAAGAAAAAGGGACGAAGGAACATAAACATTGCTATACTAACATAAACTAGTGGTCCAGTCAGTCTCACATTATGTCACTAAGGAATTTTTTGCAAGAGGGATGTGGTCATTGGTGAGGACAGGGTAGGCTAGTACTCATAGGGAGATGGATCTGTTCCTAAACAACTCTATTTCCCCTTTAATGACCCTTTACATATCTATGGAATGAACCTAAATCCTTTTTTAAGCATGTGTCCAGTTGGCTCACTCTTTGGGTGAGCAAAGTTTCCCAAACAATACCCAATGAATAATGTAAACAGAGGAGAGCAAGGAATTTTATATATTCACCGAAATTTTATATTCACTAATATATTTCAGGCTCTTTGTTCAGTCCCAACCACATATTAGTTGAATGAACAAATACGTAGAGCCTCTTTCTATTTCTCTGAAATTTTATGTTTGAGCTCCAAGGAGTGCATCAGAATCCAAATGATCCTGTTTCTATTTTGCTTTGGTTATTTGGATATTTCCGGTGAAAAAATTAGCTTGGACCTGAATCACTAAGATAACTTCTCAATTTTCCACTTCAGTCAACATCATTTATCAATTAAGTTTTTAGTAAATTGTAAGCTGAAATGTAAAACTTGGCTCAGGGCTGAAGGTAAACTTTAAATGTGTCTCCCAGGGATGACAAAATCTAGGAAGAAAGTTGAAGAGGAACCTATATCTAATTAGGAGGATTAGAAAGAGTCTTAAGAACAATTTGCTTAGCCTTCATGTTTAAAGAAACTTATTTAGTTTGGGGAAGCACTTTCTGCTTTTTAGTCCACTAAAACTAGACTCATATAGCCAAAGCTAGGAAGGGGCCAAGCAATTTTACATTAAATTCATGTGCCTATAATCACATGTTTACACTGGCCAGAAGCCCAACAAATTATGGTCTGGATATGTATTCTATTCAGGGGTTCTCAATTCTAGAGTGTGCATTGGCTAAGAAGATATATAAGGACATGAGGCACAGAGTATAACACTGGAGCCATTGCAATTTTTCTGGGATCTTTGTATCAAACTATCCAACTTAATGCGTTTCATTATGTATAAGAAAAAAGCTCTTGCCTCAGAAGAGAATGGGATTTAACCAGAAACAATAGATAGAATGAACAAATGATTATAATATTTGAATCTTCTTAAGATTCAAAAAAGGTATTTGATCATATCTGGTTGGAGGGATTCTGAATGACATCATGAAGGAAGTGCAATTTGAACAGATCTTTAAGAATAAGTAGAATTTTCTGGTTTGAGATTTGAGTAGGGAAAAAAAAATCACAAACAACATTTAGGAGACACCAAATATGTCTATGAACTAGATGAGTTCAATTTGACTACTATGATCCTGGTCTTCACTGCCAAAAAGTTAGGACATAACTTTTTGTAGCATAAAGTAGAGGTTCTGGGATCAAGTGTCTGGATCAAGTGCTGGCCCCATCACTTGTTTGCTGTGTGACTTTAGGACAAGTTATTTAGCATACTTGGTCCTCAACTACCTTTTCTATAAAATGATGCAAAGGAAGCCCCTACCTTGTAGAAATGCTTTCTTTCAATTTTGTGCTGCAATCAGTGCCTAGAATATGGTAAATGCTCAATAACTATTACTTACTGTTTTTAGTGAGTTTGTACTTGATTTACTGAGCAGTGGAAAACTATCAAAGGTTTCTGAGCAGAAGAGCTGTATATCTGAAGCTAAAACTTTAGAGTGATTAACTTATCAATAAGATTTAATATGTGGAATTTAAGAAACAAAACAGAAAATCATAAGGGGAGGGAGGGAAAAATAAAATAAGATGGAAGTAGAGAGGGAGACAAACCAAAAGAGACTCTTATCTATAGGAAACAAACTGAGGGTTGCTGGAGCGAGGTGGGTCAGATGTAACTGGGTGATGGGTATTAAGGAGGATACTTGATGTAATGAGCACTGGGTACTATATGCAACTGATGAATAGCTGAACTCTACCTCTAAAACTAATGATACGCTGTATGTTAATTAATTGAATTTAATTTTTAAAAAATCTATCAATGAGACTTAAGATAAATTAAAGAGAGTTGGGGCAGCCCGGGTGGCCCAGCGGTTTAGCGCCGCCTTCAGCCCAGGGCCTGATCCTGGAGACCCAGGATTGAGTCCCATGTCGGGCTCCCTGCATGGAGCCTGCTTCTCCCTCTGCCTGTGTCTCTGCCTCTCTCTCTGTCTTTCATGAATAAACAAATAAAATCTTAAAAAAAAAAATTAAAGGGAGTTGAAGAAGCTATAATTAAGGATACCAGATGAAGAATTTTACAATTGTCCAGAGAAGAAGAATCAGAAATTATAGGTAAGGTGGAAGAAGATAGAAGGAGGATCAGAAGAGAAAGGATAGTTTTGAAAAACCTTTAGAGAAATAATTCGTAGGACTGAGTCTGAAGTATAAGGGATGGGGAGGAGGCAGGGCAACTCTAAGCCTTTCAACTTGGGTACTGAAAAAGCATTAGTGAGGAAAACAGAGATATGAGGAAAAAGTGATTCAGAGGAAAGTCACCCAGGTGGAGATCCCAATAGACAGGCACAACTTTATTTATGTATTTATTTTTAAACGATATATTTATTTATTTTAGAGAGAAAGAGTGAGAGAGAATGGAGGCAGAGGAGCAGAGGGAGAGCAAGAAATATCTCAAGCAGACCCCCTACTGAGTGGGGAGCATGACTCAGGGTTCAATCTCACAACAGTGAAATCATGGCCTGAACTGAAACCAAGTGTCAACACCTAACTGACTGAGCCACCCGGGTGCCCTGGGGCTTATGTATATTTAAAAGTGAGATTCAACTCCTGAATTTTCCATCTATTAGCAACATGTCACTCTAGAAATCAGCTTCCTCGTCTGGAAAATAAAAACAGTGCTGATACTTTCCCTACAGAGTAATTCTGAATATGACAAGGTCCTGGTCTTTTCTATCAAATTCAACATGATCATCCTCCAGTATGAAATGAAATTTCTCTTCCTGAAGGTCCCTAATGCCCTGAGCTTGTTCCTAAATATCTCTATGCTCACATTCTCTCTTTTCTTCACCAGTGAACACTTGAACTCATCTCTTCCAAAACTTCCAAGCTTGGTCAAATTCTACAGGCTGCTATACCAACCTCTCTTGACCAACCCCAAAACCCCTCTCTGTGGACCTCCTCTGATTCACTGCTTCCACGACCACACAAATGCAGATGCTTCTACCAACTATCAAACTACAAAAGATTATTTTTAACTTCTTTTTATTTTTTTATTTTTTAACTTCTTCATGCTCTCCTTTTTTTTTGTTTGTTTTTTTCTCTCCTTTTCCATTTCCTTTTTCCGTTCCTTATTAAAATTCTCATCCCATAGTTATATCTAATCTTAGCTTATCAACCTCATAATTAGAGTTGTCAGTTAACCTTCACCCCAGTACAAAGTCAGCATTCTCCACACACTTAAATGCACCACACATACACTTACATGTGCATGTAACGAAGTTATCTTGTCTGTAGAAAAAAAGAGCTATTGCTCTCAGAACAAATCTTCTCTACTCTTGGGCCATGGAAAGAGGAGATCCAAAGATGCCAATATGAGTCGATTGGTCCATTGGTCCATTCTACCCTTCCCTCATCTTATACAACAAATTTTAACCATGTAGTTTTTGAATTTGCTTAATTTCATCTTGAGTGGGTCCCAGGAACTCCATAAATTATATTATTTCTACTTAAAAGACAACTCAACAAAGCACCTTCAAATTTACTGTAAATTGCTGCAGACTTGGGGTGTCTTTCAGTTTCCAGGAAAGCCAGAATGCTCCTTTCTATATTCCCTCAGTATGGTGACCTATAATTTCAGAATACTCTGCAGCCTGTATTTTGGTTTCCCTGCCCATTCATTAGTCTGACAAATGCCTGTTATCACCTGAAGCATTTACATTCCAAGCCTAAAATCAGTCTTCTCCTCAGCATCTCTTTGTTCTCTGGAAAGCATCTGGGTCCTGCCAATGGATTTTCAAGAAAAAGCACACATTTAGCAGAGTGGAGCCCTGGATTCTCATTCCAGACTTCAATACCAGCATCAAGTGTAGCCTTGACACATACCTTGCATCATATGATAATCAACAGCATGTGTTATTAGGTGCCTATCATAGGCTCTGCACTATGATTTGGGAGATTCAGAAGTAGAAATAATACCTGCTTCTGTTTTGAATATGACTTTATATCCAGCCTCTTGAAAAGGTCCTTGGCACATAAGAGGTAAATAAAATAAAATAAAATAAAATAAAATAAAATAAAATAAAAAAAAAATATATATATATATATAAATTGAATGAGTAATAGGAGCTCTGAGAAAACTACCACATGAGAAGCTAGAGAGAATGCAAGTTAATGCGCAGCTAATGACTCCCTTAGATGGTGGTGCAGCTGTGGGCATACAGGAATTCAAAGAAGAGAGAAATTAATATGGACTGAAGTCCTCTTGGTAAAGCATGCACACAGCATTTCAGGTTAAGTGCTATTGACAGAAGCATTAGAAAGAGAGCCTGTATTTCAAATGAAAAAAGAAGGTCATAAATAAAGGTCAAAAGGTAAGGTATTGAGTCAGTGAGAAAATTGGCAACCTAGACCCTGGAGATAAGGAGTAGAGTCAAAAAAAAGTTAGACAACAAATGGGACCAGGTTGCTAAAAGACAGATGAATGAATCATCAGTGGATCAAGAGTCAAGGTTTATCTTTTAGTCTGTTTATAATTCAGAATATTTTTCCCTATGAGATAAGGAATAAGGACATAAATTGTGATCTAACTCATGAGTAACCCTATATATACCTTCTTGTCTTCATGACAAGACTAGATTAGATAGATCTATAATTATCAAGCATGGAGAATTTGTTTTCGTCAACCTTTTATAATATTGGAATAAGTTCAGCTAAGCCCCAGATACAACTCAACAAGTCTTATAACCAGTCTTTAGTCAGGTCGCCTTCCTTCAGTGCTCAGTAACCACTTCAAACATCATCAGCCTCCTTAAGATCCTTGCCATTGTGTTTGGTAGCAAATGACTTGAACCATCGCTTTGTGATCGAATAAAAATCATCAGTGAATTCCTTCAGCATGTCTCAGCGTGACCCCCAAAGTGTATATGTTGCTCATCTTTTTAATTTATTTCCCTCCCCATACCTTCTATCCTTGATCTTTCCCCCCTGACCCTTCTCTTCCTTCTCTTTCTTCCTTCTCTTCTTAGTCTATTCACCCTAACATCATGAGCTCCTCTATAACCTCAGCTCCAACGACGAATACATCAATACCTCATAAAATCTGCATCACCACTTTTTTTTTATTGAGCTCCAGGTATTTTTTTATAGCTACATACAAGGAATTTCACTGGAGACCTTCAAACTTGGCTTGTCTAACGTGTAATCTGCCATCTGTGGAAAGCAGAATAACGGCCCATCAAAGATGTCCACATCCTAAACCCCAGAAACTATGAATATGTTAGGTTACATGGTAAAAGGGGATTAAGGTTGCTAATCAACTGAACTTAAACTAGAGACATTATCTTGAATTATTCAGGTGGACACCATGTAATCACAGTAATTGTTTTCTTTTTTTAATAATCCTACACCCAACATGGGGCTTGAACTCACAACCTTGAGATCAAGAGTCATATACTCTACCAATTGAGGCAGCCAGGTGCCCCCACAAAGGCTTATAAGGTAGAAAAGAGGGGTAGAAGAAGGGAGTTACAGGGAGATCAGTAGCAGAGACATGCAGTGTTACTGGCTTTCAGGATGTAGGAAGGGGAGTCAGACACGGGCCAAGGACTGTGGGCCAAGCCTGTACAAAATGGAAAAGGCAAAGAAATGGATCCTCTCTTAGATCCTCTCTTAGGGGAATACAGCCCTGCTGACATCTTGATTTTATCTGAAGACTCATGTCAGATTTCTAACCAACAGAACTGTAAAAATAATAAATTCCTGTGTTTAAAACTATTGAGTCTATGGTAATATGTCACAGTAGCAATAGAGAATTAATATATCATCTCTACCCCAAATCTCTGCCTTTCTGTATTTTGTTTGTTTTGGAGAGTAACCTTTTGATTGATCATATTAATTTTTTTCTCTCAGAAGATTTTAGGTCTATAAGTTCGTAGAATGTCAAAATAAACTATCTTTATATTGTTAAAAATTCAAGATAGGAATATGAACATATAATTCTTAAATTCAAAGAGGAGGAGTACAGAAACTTGGCAGTATTTCTTCAGAACATTCAAAATCTAACACTTTCACATATTTTCTGTCTCTAATAAAATTTTATGCAAGCCTGTTTGTTTTTACTTAATTTAACACAATTATGAGAATGGTAGCATTCTTCTTGTTAGCTAATAGATTTGTAACACAGAGTATAAACATTGATTTTCCCTGTGTCTTGAAGTAAGCTGGATGAAATTGAAACTTAATAATATGTTGCCTAAACTGCTGCTTATCTAAAAATCTAGTTCTTAACTGCTTTCTTGTCATTTTCCAGTATACCCTTCACTTTAAATTAACTATCTTTCTTAGAAAATGGTTTGTTTCCCTGCATAAAAGGCATCTTCTGTGTTTCGGTGGTTACAATGTTGAGTGCTACTCATTCTTTTCATCTCTACGTTTGCATTTTTTCACTTCTATCTATCCACACTAAGAATCCTTGTATTTTTGAGGGAAACAAAGAAATAGGATTGTGGTAAGAGGGTAGATCAAGAATACATGGAGAATTCTCTCTACAGACATTTAGAAAACAAAAGCATTTTAAGTTTATCTTTGCGTATGGTATAAGAGAATGGTCTAGTTTCATTCTTCTGCACGTGGCTGTCCAATGTTCCCAGCACCATTTTTGAAGAGACTGTGCTTTTTCCAGTGGATAAGTCTTTCTTGCTTTGTTGAATATTAGTTGACCATAGAGTTGAGGGCCCATTTCTGGGTTCCCTATTCTGTTCCATTGATCTATGTGTCTGTTTTTGTGCCAGTGCCACACTGTCTTGATTATCACAGCTTTGTAGTATAACTTGAACCCCGTCATTGTGATGCCCCCGGCTCTGGCTTTCTTCAATATTCCCCTGGCTATTCGGGGTCCTCTCTGATTCCACACAAATCTTAAGATTATTTGTTCCAACTCTATGAAGAAAGCCCATGGTATTCTGATAGGGATTGCACTGCATGTGTAAATTGCCCTGGGTAGCATAGACGTTTTCACAATATTAATTCTTCCAATCCATGAGCATGGAATATTTTTCCATCTCTTTGTGTCTTCTTCAATTTCTTTCAGAAGTGTTCTGTAGTTTTTAGGGATGGGCACTGAGGGGGGCACTTGATGAGCTGAGCACTGGGTGTTATATGTTGGCAAATCGAACTCCAATAAAAAATATACAAAAATAAAAAATATTTATAATTTAAAAAAACAAAAACAAACAAAAGTGAGTGTGTATCTAAGCTTGCAAAAAAAGAATAAATTCCAGGAGCAGAGATGAAGCAGGAACTGAAAACTAGAGTAGTAGTTACATAAGCAGATGCTGCAATACTCTGGGGAGTGTTTACTACTCTCCATAATCCTCTTTGTTTTAACATCTCAAGAAGCAATAGAAGATGAATTCTTCAGGCCCATGTGAGAGGAGGTTGGAACTGAAATTTCTGCATAAAAAACCCAGGAATCTCAAAGGGCTACCCCTCAGTGAAACTGTACTCTAGAAAAGCAGGGAGCAGGCAAGGAAACCATTCTCTCTGGGTGAAAAAAACATGTTCCTGAGAAGTCAAATCCCTGGTTCTGTGCCTTGTGCAAGTGCAGGACTGAAATTGCTCAACTATCATGGTCAAGGAGCCTCCGTGTCCAGAAATCACCATTAAAACTGTCCCATGCAAGTGCTTCCGTTTGTGTAGTACACACAGTCACTGTAGAGGGGCACTCCCTCAACACACATCACATGTGATGATCAAAAAACAAAGAAGTCCACAATACAAAATAATCAAACATAAGAAACCACCTGCCACTAGTGAATGCTAAATGACACAAAAAGTAAGACACACGCAAAGACTTGAGATGAAAAAACAGCCAGAAAAAGACAAGACAATGAAACCAGAAAGTTTAAAATGATCAGAATCATGTATTACCAAAATACTGAGAAAATAAAATCATACTATAAAATTTGAAATTTTAGGGATGCCTGGATGGCTCATGGTTGAACATCTGCCTTTGGCCCAGGTTGTGATCCTGGGGTCCTGGGATCGTGTCCCTGTCAGGCTCCCCACAGGTAGCCTGTTCTCCCTCTGCCTGTGTCTCTGCCTCTTTCTCTGTGTCTCTCATGAATAAACAAATAAAATCTTTAAAAAATGATAGTTAAAAAGTAAAATTTGAGATTTTATAAAGCACTAAATAGAAATTTTAGAAAAAAAGCTATTATTGTCCTTGAGAACTGGTAAGACATGGCACATTTAACTTTTGAGCCTTTATGTCTAATCCTGAAACTCCACCAAAATGAAAATGAAGAAATAAAAAAGGCTTAAACATGTAAGGACAAGACAATAGGAGAAAAGATAACAAGTGCCAACAGAAATTTTATAGGCTGGAACACAGATCTACAAATCTACAAATGGTAACTGGGTTGGTTATTGGGTTGGAGACAACATAAATCTAAATCTGTGGTGGTGGTGGTAAGAGGGAGATATGTGGGGAGGAGAAGCTACAAATTACAAAGTGGTAATTCTTGCCACTGAACCCCAGGAAGCCTCAGAATTGAGGCACCAGGGGTACTAAAGGGCCTGAAAGGATGAGGACTGGTTGGAAGGCTTTAAAAGGTAGGATTTCATGCTTCAAACACTCTTCTGACACCCAAGTGGTCAAGCAACCACTTTTTTAAGCCACTTTTTTAACCAGGTAGAAGAGGGAAAATTAAACCAAATAAGCTCTGGACTGGAGGACACAAGACCTGCTGAGGGCACATACTGAAAACAAAAGAATTAAAGTTTATACAGGGAGTAGTGAGATGCTGCTTCCCTCAGTACCCTCCTCCCACCCCAGTTCCCAGAATGCTGGCAACCAAGTTTATACACACACCAAAAGCAAAGAGAAAACCCTAAGAGTAAGAACAACCAAAAAAAAAAAAAAAAATACAGAACAAAAATTAGGCATGTATCAGATTTCCCAACTGTGACATTCAAGGTGGAATGATCAAACATTCCAGTCTGTCCAGAACTGAGGGGACTCCCAGGACTCAGGACTTTCTAGTTCTGAAATTGGAAAGTCGCCATAATGAGGACTGCTAGGTCACCCTAATTCAAAGCCAGAAGACCCAAGAGTATCTTAAAAGAGAGGAAAATAACTGTATACTCTGAATTCTATATGACTCAAGTATCTTTCATGGTTGATTGGGAAACTCAGACATTTTCAGACAACTTCAACTAAAGGAGTTCACTGTAGAGTCTTTCTGATGAACTACTAAAGGATATATGTTTTAGAGAGCAGTGAGTCAAACCCAAAAGAATAGAGTGAAATGTGAAGCAATTCTAAGCAAGTAAATTGTTAAACATCTAGCTAACTCAAATAAATGTGGACTTTATAGAATAGTCATAATAAGAATGACTAATTTAAGGGATATTAAAACATGATGATAATAAAGTATTAAAAGCCACAGGGGGTATTGGGAGTCCTTGTATCCTTCAAGGAGTAAAGTAGAGATGTTGCTTAAATCAGACAGTAAATCAGCTATGCATGCTAAAATTTTACAAGTGATGAGTAAATACTGGACACAGAACGCATAGCTTCTAAATCAAGGAGAAAAAAGGTAAAGAGGGGGCAGATATAAAAAGCTTGTTTCAGTAGAATGAAGAAAAGGTGGGAGGAAGCAAAGAGAAAAGCATCATAAGCAGTAAGTGAAAATGAAGTGGCAGAAATTAAATCCTTACATTTCACTAGTCAACATAAATACAAATGGACTAAACTTTTGAGTTAAAATACAGATTATAAGATTGTGTTATAAAAATATTTGCTACACAATGTTTGTAAGATACACACTCAAAACATAAAGATATGGAAAGGCATACAGTAAACCTGGCAAACTAATCCAAAAAAGATACTGCTATATTAAAACTAGATAAAAAGATTTTTGGGATGCCTGGGTGGCTCAGCGGTTGAGCCTTTGGCTCAGGGCGTGATCCCGGATTCCCGGGATTGAGTCCCACATTTGGCTCCTTGCATGCAGCCTGCTTCTCCTCCCTCTGCCTGTGTCTCTGCCTCTTTCTATGACACTCATGAATAAATAAATAAAATCTTTTAAAACAATTTTCAAAACAGTATGGTATTGGCATAAAAACAAATATAGATCAATGGAACAGACTAGAAAACCCAGGAATAAACTCATGCATATATGGACTATTAATTTCTAACAAAGGAGTCAAGAACATACATGAAGACAAGAATGAATATATAAGAGTATATGGGGAAAGGGGGCCCCGGGGTGGCTCAGTTGGTTAGGTGTGCAACTCCTGGTTTTGTCTCAGGTCATGATCTCATGAGGGTTGTGGGATCAAGCCCCGTGTCTGGGTCCACGCTCAGTGAGGAGTCTGCTTGAAGATTATCTCCCTCTGTCTGTCCCCCAATTTGCACGCGCACTCTCACTCTCTCTTTCTCCCAAATAAATTAATTAATTTAAAAAAAGATTATATGGTGAAAGGACAATCTCAATAAGTGGTGCTGGGAAACTGGACAGCTACATACATAAGAATTAAAAGGACCACTATCTTATACCATCCACACATACACACAAAAAAAACTCAAAATAGATCAAAGTCTCGAATATAAGACTTGAAACCATAAAACACAGGCATAAGTTCCTTGACACTTATCTTAGCAATAATTTTTTGGATTTAACACAAAAAAAACAAGGGCAACAAAAGCAAAAATAAACAAGTGGGACTACACGAAACTAAAAAGCTTGTGTGCAGCAAAGGAAACTATCAACAAAATGAAAAGGCAACCAATTAAGTGGAAAGATATTTGCGAATCAAATGACTGATAAGGGATTTCTATACAAAATATGTAAAGAACTCATACAACTCAATACCAAAAATCACCAATTTAAGAATGGGCAGAGGATCTGAATAGACATTTTTCCAGAGAAGGAATATAGTTGGCCAACAGGCACTTGAAAAGGTGCTCAGCATCATCAATCACCAGGGAAGCGCAAATAAAAGCCACAATGAGATATCACCTCACACCTGCTAAAATGGCTATTATAAAAAAACATAAGAAATAACAAGTGTTAGCAAGGATGAAGAGAAAAGGGAAGCCTTGTGCACTGTTGATAGAAATGTAATGAAATGTCCAGAAATGTTAGTGTAGCCACCCTGGAAAACAGTATGGAGGTTCCCCCAAAAATTAAAAATAGAACTACTATATGATCCAGCAATTCTACTTCTAGATATTTATCTGAAAAAAAAAACAAAAACACTAATTTAAAAAGATATATGCGTAAAATATATATATTTTAATGAATCAAGTTCAAGTTCATTAAAACATTATTTACAATAGCCAAGACATGGAAACAACTTAAATGTCCATCAATAAGTGAATAGACAAAGAAAATGTGCCTATGTCTCTGCCTCCCTCTGTGTCTTCCATGAATAATTAAATAAAATCTTAAAAAAAAAACCAAACCAACAAACTAGAATTCAACTGAGTAAATTTGAGGATCTAACTGGCTTTATCAACAATTCAAGAATTGGGGGCCATCCCATCTGGCAGGTATAAGGAAATTCCAAGGAGTTGTATAAAACTGAAAGATTTTATAGGCAGAGGGAGGATGGGAGAAGGAAATTAAAAGAGTGAATTATTTTTATAAGGTTATCGTCCTTTAAAAGTAGGCAGGGTTCTTATCACGTAGATTACCTCACTAGTGCTAGTCAGGAAATTTTAGACTGATTGGCTTAAAAATTCTACTCCTGGGGGAGGGTGAAACTGCATTCAGGTTAAGTATTAAGTCTTGGTGGGGCTTAGCAAAAGTGACTCCATTTTGGGACTACTGTTTCTTTTTAATAATCTGGAACTAATATAATGTTATGTCAATTATACCTAAATTTTTTTAAAAAACTATAAAATGGATCTTAAGGCAAAACCATCATTAAGAAAATCATCAATAAACATATAAGAAATTCTTAACTTCACTAGTAATCAGGGAAATCCTAATTAAAACAATGATTAGATACCATTTCATATCTTATAAAACTGGCAGAGATCGATGTCTGATAACAAGGACTGGAGAGGATATGAGAAACAGAAGCTCTTGTAACACACTGTTTGGCAGAAATACACTGGTGCAACCACTTGGGAGGGCAATTTGGCAATATCTAGTAAAGCTAAAGATAAGAACTCTTTTCATCATATACCCTAGAGCAATTCTGTCCATTAGAAATATAATGTGAACCATAATTATAATTTTGAATTCTCTGGTAGCCACATTAAGAGAGTAAAAAAACAAATGAAAGCAATTTTAATGTTCATTAACATATTAAAAATATTTTCATTTCAATATGTAATCAATACTAAAAAGTATTGGAGTATTTTATGTACTTTTGTACTAAATCTTCAAGATCTTGTATGTACTTTATAATTAGATCATGTTCAATTTGAATTTCCAGTGCCCCATAGCCGCATGTAGCTAATGGCTCCCATACTGCCCAGAGTAATCCTAGAGAAATTCTTACACTTGCAGCAGGAAAAAATACGTACCAGGAGTTTGCAGCAACATTTTTTTAAATAAGAGAAAGTGTGTGTATGTGTAGATAAATAACAGCTTATCCGTACAAAAGAATTCTATTTAGTAGTTAAAATAAATGAACCACAGCAACATGTACAAATATGTATACATCTCAAAAGCCTAACAGTACAAAGAGAAAGTTGCAAATATGTGCAAATATATTGTTTGTGACTAGATAAAGTTATATAGTATCAATGAATGGGACTGAAACACAACAACCTCAGGAAGATGATTACCTTTGGGAAAGGAGTGATGTGATGGAGCCATAGGTCTTGCACTCTATCTGCAATGCTTTATTTCTTTAGGAGAAAGATACAAAGAAAATAAGGGGAAAATGTTAAGATCTATTAAACCTCCACAGTGGTGAGCAGTCTGGGTGGCTCAGTGGTTTAGCACCACTTTCAGCCCAGGGCCTGATCCTGGAGACCCGGGATTGAGTCCCACATTGGGCGCCCTGCATGGAGCCTGCTTCTCCCTCTGCCTGTGTCTCTGCCTCTCTCTCTCTCTCTCTCTCTCTCTCTCTCTCTCTCTGTGTGTCTCTCATGAATAAATAAATAAAATCTTTAAAAAAAAATCTCAGCAGTGGGTACACACGGTGGATTGAAAATGGCCATGAATTCTTTGTCACTCTTCCCTTCAATAGATCAGGGTCTCTGTCCCTTCCTCTTTTTTTTTTTTCACACTATAGGAGTTAATTTTATTTGTTCAAGGCTCATATTGCAAGCATTAAACCAAGCATGGGCTTTGATTCTGTGATGTCCCTTCCTCTTGATTCTTGGTGGGCTCTGTGATTGCCATAACAATAGAATAGAGTGAACATAAACTGTCTGTCTTTTTAAGCCAAAGCTGTAAGAAACTGAGTTTCCAGCTTTGTCTCTTGGAATGTTCCTTTTGGGGAAAAACCAGAAGTTTGTCCACTCTAGGGATCACCATACTGTGAGGAAGCCCGAGCTAGCCATGTGGAGATGATGTGCCCAGAGTGAGAGAAAGAGAGGCCCAGTCGTTCCCAACCATCCCAGCCCAGGCACCAAACAAGTTTGTGAAGAAGTCATCTTGGACATAATAGGCCCAGCAGGTACAGTGTAAGGTGAAGTGAGGAACTCAGGTGAAAGATAAAATTGAGGCCCCAAACATACAGCCCCACCTGAACCTACTGTAGCTTTCAAAAGCTGTTGGAGCCACCATCATAAAAGCTGAAGCCCTTTCAAAGAAGCCATCCCCTCTGGACTCAGCCAGAATTCCTTCTAATCCATCATATCATGAGCATAGTTACTATTCTAAGTCTCTACCTTTAGGGATGGCTTGCTGTGTAGCAATAGATAACCAAACAGCACATGAATTGTGATACTTTTTTCTATACTTCATATTTAAAATAACTTCTACTTAAATTTCTTTTAAAACTATTTTACAAGTAGAGAAACACACCAGATTTTCTAAAGAAAATCAGAGGGCCAGAACTGATTGAGCCAAAATCACAGCAACTGGCTGTCTTGCCAAAATTAAATGAATTATTGGAAGTGCCTAAACACTGGATTTCCTTTTTTCCTTTTTCTTTGCAGACATAGCTTCATTTTTTTTCCTCTTCTGTAGCTCCAATTGAGTCATTAAATTACAAAAGTTTTGGTTCTTGCTCAAATTTTAGTAAGTCCAGTAGGGAAGCAGCCAGAGCTCCAATCAACATTAATTTCTTTCACAAGTTTCTTTCAAAACTAGCGTTGCTACTCCTCTATTATCTATCAAGCCCAGATACTTAAAAACTATCTTAGATTCTTCTCTTTCCTTTACCCTCTAAATACAGTTGATTCTAATGATTTTCAGATTCTATATTTGCAAATTTGCCTATTTGCTAAAATTTATTTGTAACTCCCAAATTAATATTTGTGGACACTTTTGTGGTCATTTGTGAACATGTGTTCAGCAGCAAAAAATCTGAGTCACACCATGAGCACGTTCCCAGCTGAGGTCAAATAAGGTGACACGGTTCTTGCTTCAGCTTTTCTTCTATAAACAAGTGCCCTTTTTGAAATCTAGCTAGTGCCATATTTTTCTCATATTTTTGCTTTTTTGTTGGTGATATCACTGTTTTAAGTAGTTCACAAGCACAGTGCTGAAATGCTGTCCCAGGTTCCTAGCACAAGGCTATGATGTGCCTTACAGAGAAAACACATGTGCTAGATAAGCTTTATTCAGGCATGAGCTATAGTGCTGTTGGCCATGAGTTCAAAGTTGATGAATCAACAATATATATTAAATAAGTTATCTTTAAAGAGAAACACACATGGGGTGCCTGGGTGGCTCAGTCAGGTAAGTGTCTGCCTTCAGCTCAGGTCATGATCCCAGGGTTCTGGGATCAAGGCCCATGCCAGCTCCCTGCTCAGTGGTGAGTCTGCTTATCTCTCTCCCTCTCCCTCTGCCCCTCTCCCCCTGCTCATGTTCTCTCTCTGTCTCAAATAAAATGAAAAAAATTTTAAACAAAAAAGAGGGGCGCCTGGGTAGCTCAGTCAGTTAAGCCTTTGATTGGGGTCATGATCTCTGGGTCCTGGGTTCGAACCCTGTGTTGGGCTCTCTGCTTCTTCAGCTGCCTCTGCCCCTCCCCTACCCCACTTGTGCTTTCTCTTTCTCTCTCAAATAAATAAATGAAATCTTAAAAAAAAGAAGAGAAACACACATAAAGCAAGGTTATATATCGAGTAATTAATGAAAATGTTGTGGCCCTAGTCTTACAGAAACTTAACTCTGTATTTCCCTTAGAGGCAATGGTTCAGTATTTACTCATTGACTGTTAATGACAACTTTACAGAATATAACTTCTATAAACAACAAGAATTGATTATAATTTATTATCAAGACTCAGAGGACTATGGCAGGGTGATTGTAAAAGATTGAGCTTTCTGGAGATTTGGAGCAATTAATATACATGTATACATGTATACAAAGTATACATAGAATATTAATATAACAGGCAACTTTCTTGCCCTCAACCATTCTATGGTTGAACACAGACAATAAACAACCCTGAGAAATATAATATGTCAGGAAAATTAAATGAAGAAACATAAAAAAAGCATCAACAGAATAGAAAGTATGGGGTTTGGGGAAGGTTGCTATTTTCTATAACTTGGTCAAAAGGCCTCTCTGATAAGGAAAGTTTTGAAAAGGAAACCTAAAGGAAGTGAGAGGGTACTCCATGCGGATACCTGGGAGAAGCGCAAAGAGCTTGAGCCAAGACAGAAACTTGCATGTCTGTGGAGTAGCAGCAAGGATGGAGATCCATAGTGACCCTGTGGAAAAAAAAAAGGGGGGGGGGGGGAGAAGAAGTGCCTCTTAAAAGAGGAAGGAAAAGTGTATGGCTGGTTCTGTAAAGATGATGAATACTCTCTTGGTAAGAAAGTCAACCAGTAATAGTAAATAAAAATAATATTTATCATCATGTAGAATTACTTGCCATTTGAGATGGGGCATCCGTTCTGGGAGTACAGAAAGAGAGAAACAGAATTTCACTGATATGGAAGGAAAACAGAAATAGCCTCCCCTTTCTCATAGTAAAGCTTGCATAATGCACACATACAATGCCTAGAGGATATTAATTATTTGTGAAAGCCAAAAATACATGCTTTTAACCTATGACACTTGAGTTCTGAGCAAGACACTGCAACAGCTGTTTTTCCATTACTTGGTTTCCTAGGAAAGCAAAAATAAAAAGGAAAGGATACAAAGAAAACCAGAAAGCAATTACAAGCTAACCTTCCATAATATTTCCATTTTAGTAGATATATACATCTTTGAAAAAGAAGATAGAGGTATATTTCTAGAGGTTTCTGTAGCTAATATGCATTGTCTTACGTCTCGTTTCATATGTTAATGATCAACAAATATGCAACTGAGTAATTATAAACCTGGCCATCAGACACTAAGAGGTTATATTTCAATGTCATTCACCTTTGTTTTTTTTTTTGTTTGTTTTTGTTTTTTAAAGATTTTATTCATTTATTCATGGGAGACACACACACACACACAGAGGCAGAGACACAGGCAGAGGGAGAAGCAGGCTTCATGCGGGGAGCCCGACATGGGACTTCATCCCTAGTCTCCAGGATCAGGCCCTGGGCTGAAGGCAGCACTAAACCGCTGAGCCACCAGGGCTGCCCTGTCATTCACCTTTGTAATGAATAAATAACATTTCATTTATTTTTACAACTGATATCATCAGCAAACATTTTAAAGTTAGATAAAATGTTAAAAGTAAAATTCCCATTGAAATAAAACCTAGCTAAGCCACAATGTATGACCGTGTAGCTGTAATCTAATCACTGATAAAGCAGTCCACACTTCCTTGTTTCCCTGGGCCTTCATACATCTCAAAAAGAGTAATCCACTAGAGGCTTTCACTTCAGATACATAAGGGAAGGAAAAAAAATAGCGAAGGGACACTGCATTCTTGGAGAGACTGCACCCAGCCATCAGTGCCTCTAGCAAGAATCCTCCATTAAAGCACATTATTTCTCTGCATATAAATTGAGGGGTAGCGTCGCAGATACTGAATTACAGCTTCACAGAAATTGTGCATTCATAGTAGTAAATTAAATTGAATTTCAAGCCTAGAGCTAGTAAGTAGTTAAAAGAATTCAGGTCCAGGTACCATAAAAATCTACCTACCAACTCCACCCAAAGCTTTGGGGGTGGAACCACATACACCAGACTGATTGCCCATCAGACAATGGCCAAAGGAAATCCATTTTCTCTTCAAAACATTGCCACTTGAAAAAAAAAATATTGCCACTCGATTGCCACTCTGTTTACTTGAAAGAGGTTCAAGAGACCTAAGTAGCTGAGATAGTGCCATTTTGTGAAAATAATAATAAACTAAGACAGACACAAATTCTGACCCCAAATGCAAATTTTACAGAAAAGGGAGGAAGGCCATTCGTATTTTGCTTTGGCTTCTTCTTCTCCAGCTCTGCTAGAACTGTCTCACACTATGTTTGCTTTCAGGTTTCACAGCAGCAGCATCTCTGCGGATGGCCCTGTGCACATGAGTAAAAGTCAGTTTGCCATTTGCTAAATTATTTATGAGCTCAGCTGCTGTTTGGATTTTTTATTGCATAATTTTTTAAGTAAATATTTTATAAGCAGCCCAGAGGCTATTGGTATTTGACACATTTCAGAAAATTAAAGAATAAAATTTGAACTGTGCAAAAAGACAAAAGGATCACCATGTCTTTGTTGAAACCCACACTGCACCCACAGTGGATGGATTTAGGCATTGTTTAAATAGACTGATTATCAAACCACGCTTTTTAAATGTAGGTAAATTCTCCTTTAACAGAGAAATCACAACACTATAGCACTTCAGTTTCTCTTTGACATTTAGTACTAACTTAGATTTTGATGTTCTTGGTGCTTTCAGCATTGGATGTAGGTTGGTGCTACTCTGCATCTCAGATTTGCTAGTTTGCTTTAAAACCACTGCTCTAGGGATCCCTGGGTGGCGCAGCGGTTTGGCGCCTGCCTTTGGCCCAGGGCGTGATCCTGGAGACCCAGGATTGAATCCCACATCAGGCTCCCAGTGCATGGAGCCTGCTTCTCCCTCTGCCTATGTCTCTGCCTCTCTCTCTGTGACTATCATAAAATAAAAAATAAGTAAATAAATAAATAAAACCACTGCTCTAGTAGAAAATTTTATCATTAAAATATTCCTGCCATTTTCCAAATCACCTATATTTTTCCTAAAACTGAAAGTTGGGATTCTCTCTAAAATATGAACCTAGTGCTGGCCAGCTACAGGATGAAATTAAAAAGGTGAAGACTCAGAAGTTAAGTACCTTTAGAAGCTGACTGAACATGGACAAGAGAGTTGTCAAATAAAACACTGAGACCTCAAGTCAGTCTGTCTGGGAGAATGCTGATGCAGGACAAGAAACAGAAACATCGGGAGAGGATTTCACATGTGGGAGAGATGATGAGTTTACTATCAGGCATGTTGAAGATGATATGAGGCGCTGATTGAATGCTCAGGTTGCGTCCAACAAGTACCTGATGATGCAGGACCACAGAGTGGACAAAATAAATGAATGAATGAAACAGTCAGATGAAACATACATAATAATATTATAATATTATGTAAATATACACAATAATATATAATAATATATGCATGTATATATTATATAATATTATGTATACATAATAATATATAATATATTATATTAATTATATATTATAATATATTATGTATACATAATAATATATAATATATTATATTAATTATATATTATAGTATATTATTATATTATATACTATATTATATATTAGTATATATTATATAATATATAATATTATATTATATATTATAATTATATTATAATAATTATTACAATTATATTATTATATTATATATTATAATTATAATTATTATAATTATATTATAATTATAATTATTATATTATAATTATAATTATATAATATAATATTATATTAATATATAATATATATTATTATATATTAAATATGTATATAAATATACATATTTATATTATCAACAAATCATGTTGCAGTAAATACTGCTCTCTTTTACTTTTACTGCCCCAGATTGCATAGCATAGTACCTTTCACAACGTGATGTGTATTCAGTTTGTGTGCAACTTTAAGCAAAGTAGCTAGTGTTTAACCTTTAAGCTGATTGTTAACCAAAAGGCTGTATCTTCGTGTAAATTTTATTCAGTGTTTTCACCAAAGTGTTATGTTTGTGTTTATACAAAATATAGATACATAATGCTTTATATTGACACGATCTTTTCAACCAAGAAATGAAAATATGCTAAGTTTATATTTCCCTGGCTACATTACATATTGAGAATTGAGCTCCAGGACTGCAGCTCTTATAGAAATCGATCCTGTGCAGGTTTCCCTTGCAATTGCCTTGTTTCTCCAGGATCTGCCTGCTTTCTGGGCTCTTATGTCACAAAGCTAGCCTTAGCCTAGTCTTAGGCCCTAATTCCACACAGGCCAGAGACAAAGGTCAGGGTTCTTAGTTGCAAACAAGAGCCCCTTCTGATTAGTTTAAATAGAAAATTATTTCATTAGAGAATGAGTAGAAGGGTTGGAGAAATAGATTTGAGACTATACCTCCAGGAATAGCGCCCATAACCATCCCAAAGAATGGGTCCAGTGAAAAACCATCACTACTAGTGCTGCTGCCACCAGGCACCTAAAGCCAGGGACTCACCCTCACTTAAACCAATACTGTTGCTACTTTGGTAGCAAAAACTCACCCTTGCAACTGCTGCTGCTACCACACCTGCAAAATAGAACTGCCACACAGTACGCACTCCCTATTACTGCTCATTCCCAATGTGAAGTCTCTCTTGAGGTCACCTATTTGGATAGATCAGATACCTGTGCATGGGCAGCTGTAATTTATGTTCTGAATTCTGATTCCCATTTCCTGAGTCTCTTTTATTGCTCATGAGACCCAGGATGTAGGGTCCTAGTGATGGCCACTGGGTTTCTGTGGTTATCCCCTGCTGAGTCACAGCTTCCCCTGCCTCTGGGGCCCAAGTATCCAGCACTGGGCATCTGCTTTGAAAGAGCTGTACTGGATGTTTCTGCTCACTTATTTCCCTAGAGATTGGAATCCTGGCCTTTCAATTAGTCTAGTACGTGGAGTTCTGTTAATCCACCTTGCTCTGGCCAGTTTCTTTCATATCGATCTCTGAACCCCAAGGCACAGAATAAGTGCCCAATAAATGTTAAATAAAGAAAACATTCTATCAATAGATGACAACTATTTATCTTTCCAAATCTGTTCTACTGGGAATCCTGATAACTCTCATCTAGAACCACCAATCTGCTGCGTCACTTATGCAAGGCACCTCCCCACCTGCTATGTTCCAGCAGTCACATTTCCCATCCCTTTAACCAATAGAGATCTGGCTATACTAACACCATGTGACATGACTTGAGACAAATCATTTAATTATCACAGACCTTGTGTTGTCTAGATTAGATGCACAGTTCTTTGAACCAATTATTATTATTATTTTTTTAGGTAGGCACCACACCTAGCATGGAGTCCAAACTGGGGTTTGAATTCACCACACCTGAGCTAAAATCAAAAGTCAGACACTTCAGGTGCACTCCTGAACTAATTTTTAATTGTACACAGTATCTATATTGCTTATAGTAATATCCTATAAAATAGGACATGTCTCTTTTCCTTTCTCCTCTAATACAGTGAAGATCTGCAGTATTCAAATAATAACATTTTTAAAACAGGTATACATGCTTAGATAGATAGATGTTCCTTAACCTACAGTGGGGTAATGTCCTGATAAACCTACTGTAAGTTGAAAATATTATAAATTGAAAATGCATTTAATACACCTAACCCTATCAAAAACATCACAGGTAACCTAGAGTCCCTTAAACTACAGTTGGATAATACCATCTAACATAAAGCCTATTTTATAATAATGTGTTGAGCATCTCATGCAAATTATTGAATATTGTGCTGAAAATGAAAAACACAATGGTTATAGCAGTTGTTTACCCTCGTGACCTGGATAGCTGTGGCTCTCTGCTACTATCCAGCAACATGAGAAACAGAGAGAGAGACACAGAGAGAGAGATTCTCTCTCTGCATATTGCTAGCCTGGGAAAAGATCAAAATCCAAAAATTGAAGTATGTTTTTACTAAACGTGTATCACTTTTGCACCATCATAAAGTTGAAAAGTTGTAAGTTGAACCATTGTAAATTGGGGACCATCTGGAATTTTCACCGAAAAAGGGGTGAGGGGCCAACTACAAAAGAACCCTGTAGTTACAGCTAGAATATCTTAGTAGAAATCCTAACTTCTCTACTTACTAGCTATGTGTCGTTGAGCAAATTATTTAAAATTTCTGAGTCATCTTTTAACTTGTGTGAAATAAGGATATTAAGCCTATGATGTGATTTTTAATAAATACATTTTTGGGTTTTGTCCTCAGTTCCTGGTTCACAGCTTCCAAAAACCTTTGGAATTTCCTGAGCAGTGAGAGCAAGGGGAGCACCTTTCATCATGATATTTGGTCTTTTGTCCTCAGTTCCTGAAACCGCTTCAGAGCCATAAAGGTGAAATGGGTGTCTTGCTGTTCATAACAAGCCCCTTTCAACTACAATGGAGTTTATTTTAATGAGGTGACTTCTGGATAACCCCTAAAGATGGAGGGGGGAGTGCTGGCTGCCAGGGGAACAAACCATGAATAGAGGGTTAGAACTTTCAATGTCACCACCTGATTTCTGGAGAGAAGAGAGGGAGCGGAGTTTGAATCAGCCAATGGCAAATGATCTAATCAATCGTGCCTATGTAATGAAGCCTCTATAAAAACTCCAAAGGGACAGATTCAGAGAGTTTCCAGGTGGGTGACGCAGAATGCTACCACAAGCCCCTGTGCTGGGCACCAGAGTCCACAGGGATAGAAGCTCCTTTGCCTGGGACTTTGCATCATGTATCTCTTTATGTGGCTGTTGATTTATGATTTTTAATATCCTTTGTAATAAACCGGTAATCTAGTGAGTAAACTGGTTTCCTGAGTTTTGTGAGCTGCTCTAGAAATTAATTGAACCCAAAGAGGGGATTGTGGGAACCTCTGATTTACAGCCAGTCAGAAGCACAAATAATGGCCTGCACTTACAATTGGCCTCTGGAGTAGAGGGCAGTATTGTGGGACTGAGTCCTTAACCTGTGGACTCCGATGCTTTCTCTGGATAGTGTCAGAACTGACTTGAACAGTAGGACGCCCAGCTCTTGTTTGAGAATTGCTTGGTGCTGTGGAGGGGGGGAAATCCCACCACAATGGGATTGGGAGCAGAATTATTCACCTATATTATGAAATTATTGTGAAGCTCAAATAAGACCACTTATGTGAGAATGCTCTACAAATATAGAAAGCATAAAAGAAATATAAGACAATATTATTCATGTTGATGTCAAGAGTTAATAGTCATCCATATCTAAAACTGCCTCCAAAATAAGAAATGAGTTAGGAATTGATTTTCAGAATAAAGGCTCTCCTCCTTTTCAGTTCTTACTCATAATCTCTATAAAAGGAACCTGAAACATCTACCTTGTGAACCTCCTCCTGGAAGCCAAATTAGGAAATAATCACAAAAGAGCATGTGTAACGATCGCTATATACCTATAGATATTTGTCAGGAGGTGGAAACAGAATAAGCTGGTAACAGAATTTTCATTGAATTCTCTTAATTAGCTCACACCAGGGGAGTGAACATAATCCACTCTCCCTGTTTCCAGGGACTTCCAATGTGTCAGGAATCTATCTATTTTTATTACATGAATTGCTTTACAAATAAGCACAGTGTGAAGCATCAGTGCTTTATAAAAACTGCATTAATGCACCAACTTGTTCAGAAGCCAGGAAGAGAATAAGAGCACAGCCTAGAGAGAATTTAATGGGCCCAGCTTGAACTTTTTCCAGCCAACACCATTGAACACCTGTTAAAAGTCATGAAGAAGTTACAGACAATATTGAGCGCCTAAGCACAATGCACTAAATTCCATACTCTGGCAGTGTTGATTTATTTTCTCCTGAGGTTCCCATGGTAAAACTTCCTTACCAAAGGTTTATCCTTAAAAAAACCCCACATATCTCTCCCTATAAGACTTTCAGAGACATGGGGATGGACTAAAATTGAGAAGTAACCAACTCAATAAATTGAGTTATGGATTGAGGAAGTACATACAATAAAAATGCTTTGCTTCAAAAAAGACACTGTAAGGAAAGTTTAAAAAGTGACAAATTTAGAGAAAATCATTGCAATATATCACATGAAAAATGGTCTTTTTTTAAAAGTTTTTTTCTGTTCCAGATCTTTTCCTTTTTTTTTTTTTTTTTAAGATTTTATTTATTTATTCATGAGAGACACACAGAGAGAGAGGCAGAGACACAGGAGAAGCAGGCTCCATGCAGGGAGCCCCATGTGGGACTCAATCCTCGAATATGCTCTGAGACAAAGGTGGATGCTCAACCGCTGAGCCACCCAGGTATCTCAAAAATGGTCTCACTATGTAAAGCACTTCTAAAAATAGGGAGCAAAATCTCCATTAACCCTAGAAAAAATGGGCTAGAGCTTAAAAAAAATGCAAACAGTTCTCAAGCATAAGAAAAATGTAAATAAAAACTTCACTGAGATACACAGTTCCTTACACATCCAAAAGTATATCCAAAATATACTTGTTATCCAAAGTATAACAGGGTAGTCTGTTGGAAAGACCTAAGGAAATAACACTTATATATGGCAATATCTAGCAAAATTATAGATGAACTTACCCTTTATCCAAGAATCCCACATCTAGAAATCTATCCCAAAGACAACGCTAGCAACATTATGAACAGATATATGTACAAAGGTTTCATTACAGGATCCCTGAGTGGCTCAGAGGTTTCGCACCTGCCTTTGGCCCAGGGCGTGATCCTGGGGTCCTGGGATTGAGTCCCATATTGGGCTCCCTGCCTTGGGCCTGCTTCTCCCTCTGCCTATGTCTCTGCCCCCCCTCCTCTCTGTCTCATGAATAAATAAATAAAACCTTTAAAAAAAAAAAGGATTCATTACAAAGTTATCTGAAATAGAAAAACACTTAAGTATTTTTTTATTTTTGCTTTAAAGCAAACCTACTGTGCATCAAGAGAAGAATGACTGAAGAAATTATGGTCCAGTGATTCTCAAACTTTAGGTGCATCAGAATCACTCAGAGATCTTTTTAACACACAAACTGCTGGGTCCCAACCCTACTGAGTTTCTCTGATTCAATAAGTCTGGGGTGGAGCCCGAAAATCTGCGTTTTTATCATTTTCAGGTGATGGTTGACTGCTGGTCCATCTGCTTTGAGAACTTTGAGAACCATTGTTTGGTATGTCCACCCAATGGGATACTTTGCAGCTGTAAAAGGGAAGAGTATCTCTATATATTACTATGGAATCATCTTCGGGTTATAGTTTTTAGTGAAAATAAGCAAAATTTTTAAAAAGTTTGCTGGTATTAAAAAGACCGTAAAAAATTTTACAGTGGTTCTACCTATGGGAAAGAAAATGAGGTGGAGTTAGACTTTTTGGTTATAGATCTTGTTTTATAAATTTGACTTTGGAAGAATGTAAAGTATGTAGATATTTTTGTTAAATATTTGTAAATATATGTAAAATGTACGTCATTCTTTAATAAAGAATGTATGTAAATGTACGTAAATTTCTTATTTTACATAAGACAACGCTCTTTAATAAAGAATGTATGTAAAATATTTGTAAATGTATGTAAAATGTATTTACATTCTTTACATTCTTTGGAAGAATGTAAATATTTTTGTTAATTATAAAGCATAGATGTCCAGACACAGTTGAAAGCCAAGGCACCGCGATGTTGAGTGTAGTTCCCAGGGAAAGCACTTGGGGACGCCACTTCTGCTACTGAGGAACATGCTGCTGCTCTAATGGTTTACTGCTGAACAAATGCCTTTCTGCGGAAAGCAAAAATCCTCATGGGATTTCTTTGAGTTAGCAAAAACAGGTACTAATATAAAAGCACGTGGTGTAACGTGAACGTTCCAAAGGCAGCTTAAACACTGTTAAATGAAGAAGCATTCAAACACTTGTCCTGCCTTTTTTATACAAATTGCATTCCTGGCTTACCAAGAAGAAGATGAAGGGAGAGATCTATTTATAGAAGTATTCTGCCGTGAATTAGAATTAGAACAGCAGCATTTGAAGCCATAATGAAATAATAGATTTGGCAGTAATCATCAACAGTTGACACTATCACCAAACCATTGGTGATAGTAGAGATCAGCAAATACTATGTACTGCTAATGAAATAACATACCACCTTATGAGGTAGTCTGGCTAAAAAGCTGAACCGGAGTCTGATCCAACAACCAATTTACAGGACATTCAAAGGACAAATAAACATGTATAATAACAACACTATAGGAATACAACAGCAAAATCCACTCTCTGGGGAATTACCCAAGAAACAAATTGGGTTCTTGAACAAATTGCAAGGCAAAAAAGAAAGAGGATGGAGGTGGAATCTATACATCTTAAAATATATCTCTTAAGACATACCAATCAATTACAATGAGGGGACCTTATCTGAATCCTATTTCAAATAAATGTATAAAAAAAGAGATGACTACAACTTTGATCACTGATGGGCCATTTGATATTAAAGAATCACTTATTAATTTTATATACTATTATGGTTATGTTTAGATAAAAAGAATCCTCTTCTTTGGGGGCTGAAATACTTATAATTTGGAACTTGTTTCAAAATAATATGGGAGGGAAAAGTGAGAAGGGCAGTGGTGTGCTGGTAAATGCTAGCTTGGGGGTGGTTTCAGGGTGGCCTGGTTTGTAGTGTTCGTAGCATCTCTGATTGCCTTGGTATCAATACACCAAGACTGATTTCAAGCTATCAGGCTGTGAGGCAGAACTTGACGTTGCAAAAAGATGCTCACAATCCGCTCAAGAGGTATGAGCTGATTCCAGCACACCACCTGGGAAGGTATACAGGTTAAAGAAGGCTGGCCAAGAGTTGGTAAATTGTTCATCTCGGTGGTACGTACAAGCAGCTTTATTACTTTATCCTATATGTTTAAAATTCTCCATAATAAAACATTTTAAAATGAAATTATTCACTTTCCTTCCCTCAGAAAATGTGCAAAATAGTTAGACCACATTAGATACCAAAAGCAATAAGAAAATTCAGGTTTTTTCTGTTCTTAAGTGCTTTGGACTTAAGTTGGTTCTGGTTATCACCTGAATTAAGTAAGAGATTCTTGCTTTTTCTTAAATCACAGAGATGAGAGTAAAATAATTAAAAAATATATATGTACATATATGTATGTGTGTATATGTGTGCATATGTGTGTGTATCTTCAATCCTCCATGAGGCTTTGAAATCCTTCCCTTAGAACACACCTGATTTAGGCAATGATGATTACAGGCTACCTTCATAGGCATTTCAATGCAAACCATGAAGAAAATATATACAAAGTTTACAAGCTAAAAATAACTTGGAATATCTTTTTGTGATATTTTCCCAAGTAAAATAATGCAGGAAAACTTATAAAAGTGGAAGTCCCTATTATATTTTAGACATACTAAACGATACGGCCTTTATTGCCAAGAAAATTGTTCCTTTGTTCATAAATTACAAGAACACTTCTCAAAAAACTCCATGATGTTTTCTATTAAATTTAGCAGCATGAAATCTAGACTTTTGGTCACAAATACAATAAATGGTGACATTTACTTAACATTTACCATGTGTGGGATAATTCTTCTAGGCATTTTACACAAGCTAACTACTTTAATCTTTTCAACAACACTATGAGGCAGGTACTATTATGACCCCCGTTTAATAGATCAGGAAACAGAGATTAAGGTTACACTACTGGTAAGGGGTAGAGCCAGGATTTGAACCTAAGTAGCTAAGCAACTTGGCTCCCAGAGTTAAGTGGGGAACCCAGTCCTTATCAAGGAGAGAGAGATTAGTCATAGCATTTATGTCACCATTTACTCGGTGGCCAGTTGTGGCAGAGTAGAAAGCATTGGAGCACAGGATGCTCTTGGCCTTAAAACGGCTGTGTCATTCTGAGCAAGTTATTAAATCTCCTTGAGCTTCAATTTCTCACTTATAAAATGCATATCTCTAACCTTTTTTTTCCAGGTCAAAAATTATAATGGAATCAATAGCAATTTTGATGAATGATATTATTAGCACATATTTAGTCCATTTTTTTAAAAAGGTTTTACTTATTTATTCATTCATGAGAGACACAGAGAGAGAGAGAGGCAGAGACACAGGCAGAGGGAGAAGCAGGCTCCATGCAGGGAGCCTGACATGGGACTCGATCCCGGGTCTCCAGGATCACACCCTGGGCCTAAGGCAGGTGCTAAACCGCTGAGCCACCCGGGCTGCCCATATTTAGCCCATTTTTAAGATTCAGGTATATTTCCCCAACTTTGTCCATAAGGAAATATGTCCAAACTTACAGAACCAGATATATCAAGGGCTCTTCTGCAAACCAGACCCTGCATTTATTGGGCTTTTTTTTTCTTTGCTATCATTTTCCCCCAAATTTTCCAACCCTCAATTTCACCCCAGTATCTCTGATACCTAATTGTTTTTAAATTTTTACTCAACCAAATAAATAAGAAAGCAGTGTCATAAACTGAGGCAAAATAATAAAAGGAATTCTGGACTGATGATAAATGATGGCCTGGGGAAGAGGTGGGTGCGTTGGTTACGCTGCCTGATGGACACAAATGATCCTTGCCAGCCGGTATTCATGCCTGGGGAAGCCTCTTCCAACACTGGATCAGATATGATCTAGGTGATCAATTAAACAATGCAGAAATAACAGGAAGAAAGAAGGAAAGGAAGCAAGCAAAAAACCAAGCAGGCACACACATACTGTCCTCTGGAAAGATAAATCCAGTTTTACAATTTACTTATCAATCAAACATATACAGAGCCTTTATTTACAATTTATAATACTGTTGTTATTCAGTTAATATTTTAACGTCTAGTTCCTAATTTTCCCCATTTTACAAAGTGTGTAGGCATCTACATATAGATTGGACCCTTTTGGTTGAGAGGGTTGAGATAGATGGTTAGGATGCAGAGCAACTTTCTGCACAAATTATTTCAAATTTCCTGCCTGCTGTTATCCAATTGCTTCTTAGGCACATATTCTTAATAAACCTGTGTATCAGAATACTTTATATCACATTATTTACATTGAATTTTACAACGGAAAGGGCAGCTTTTTATTTTCTGCCTCAATTTTTAATTTCTATGAGTTTCTATTTCCATTGTTCTTTTTCTCTTTATATTCAACCACTCTCCTGAAAAGGACCTAATGTAACATTTTATATTGCTATTCCATCACCTACTCTATTAATCAAGATATTAAACATGGAAAGAGCAATCCCACTCGAACCCTACTTGGAGCTTCACATATTATTACTATGACCTCGTTATCTTTAGACCCTCAGCCAGTTTTCATTGACTCATTCCACTTGCGATTGCTCATGTTTAAGTCTAATCTGAATTATTTAAAATTGCATGAGGAATTGGCAAATGATTTGATAATGTTCAAATATAACTGCTGTCCCATAAGGGGATGATTTCATAATTCTATCAAAACTGCAATTGGTTTTGTCGGAAGCAATTTGTTTTATAGAACCATTGCTTACTCCAAATTGCAATTCCCTCAGCCTTTAGATATTTGCATTTTCTTTTAATGTTTCTGACATTATGTGATGGTGCTTGGCTTCGATTAAAAAGATTTATAGCTGTCCTTCATATTTAAATATGATAGCATGCCCTGTATAAAAACAGTGAAAAAAAAACAAGGTGATCTGCAGGGCCTATCTGAGTGTTACACACAGAGGATATTTATCAAATATTTTCTTTGTGTGTTTGGTTTTGCTCTGAAGGCTGCATGGAATTTGTGCTGGACTTGAGCCACCCAAATTTCCAATTACAGGATCTCAACCTAATCTCCCTGCTATTGTCAATTCCTTATAATAATCTGCTAGGCTCCATTACCCACAGTGATCTTTTTCCTGGGACACTTGCTTTAGGTGTTACATTTCTGGGGTATCTATTACTGCTGTTCTTACCATTTCATTGTCATTATAATCCCCCTCAGGAACATATCCTGAACTTCTATATATGCTAGATTGGCACATATCACAGAGAAGTCTCATTCTCTGCTCTTGAAAGAAGATGAAGTGGCTATATGGATTTTTTTCTTATCACTCACTTTGTTTACTGATAACTATCATTTATTATTATGTACCAGATACCACATTAAATGATTTATAAGCATTATTTTTATTTAAACCTCAAGATAGGAACTTTCAGCTGCTCAAAATCACATGGAAATGGATTGATGGTGTCACCCTTTAATTCTTGGAGGATATACAGAGATGGAAGGACTTCTAACCATAAGAAGACAGAGGAAGGGAACTGAAACCCATGTCACATTTACAGAATGTAAAGTATGAGGCAGGTTGAACAAGAGAGGAAAAGGAAAGTCTCCTAAGTGGATGGATGGAAAAAGAACAGGAGGGAGTATAAAAGAGAAATCTTGTTATAGAGGTCTTCAGATTTCGTTAATATGAAATATCCTCCTTGGTTTTAATAATTTCACCTTGAATCAGAATTCATCTTATTTTAACGCAATAGCTATGTCAAATGAGCTGAGCTTAATAATATAGTTATGAAGCAAATTTACTCTTTCCTACCACTCCTCACTAAACTCACTCCATCAAACTATCCATTCCCTGCCCTTAAATGAAATCTTGGACAAGTCCCATAGTTCTTTGGATCATTCTTAGATAATATATGAATTATCCTTTTGTTTTGACATGTAGAGAACGAATCCAGTGTGATAATGAGAACTCCAACCTCCACTTTGGGTAGTCTCTTCCTTATACAGGTTTGGATTTGCTGCACTGTGGAGTCTGCAACAAGACAGAAGGTTATGGTCAACTTCTCTCTCCCCTGCTTACCTCTTTCCACCAGGGCTGGGCCTGGAGGAGAGGGATGAGTATTATTTGCTACTGTTGTGATCTGGATGCTCCAAATTGACCCTTTCTCTTGGAAGCAATTTTGGGGTTTCTTAGAGAATCCCCCAGTGAAACATGCCACCATTGGTCCCTTGACACCAGCTGGCTATTTTCTGCTTCCCAGCTCCAGGATTCCAATGGATTACCATTCAACTAGGTGCTATCATCCTTCTCAGCAGTCCTTTGGGGGAAGTGTTCTCTTTTAGACTTCAGGTCAGCTCCCTCATCCCATCTCCAATCCATGGGTTCATTTTTGGTTCATGGGAAATATGCACCTTGCCCCAGCTGTCATGTTGCCGTTAACAACTGTGGCTCTTTCCCTAAATAGCCTTGTTTTCTTTCCTCTGATGCTTCAAGAGAATCTAGCCACAGCTTCTTATGAAGCCCATATGCTCTCCTAACTCCAGGGACTCCAATCAAATTCTCCAAATGGAGCCCTCCTCCCTTGCCATGAGGTGAAGGGGAATCACATCATCTACTTTGCCCATGACAGTAGAAACACAGAGCAACCAACAACTCTCTCCAATATACACCTTCTACTTCTCTATTCTTTTGGAGGCTGAGGGACTGGTCTTACCTTTTATTTTATTTTATTTTATTTTATTTTAATTTTATTTCATTTCATTTCATTTCATTTGAGAGAGGGAGAGAGAACACAAGCAGGGAAGAGGGGCAGAGGGAAAGGGAGAAGCAGACTCCCTGCTGAGCAGGGAGCATGACTTGGGGCTCAATCCCAGGGCCTCAGGATCATGACCTGAGTCTTATCATTTCTTAGCATGTCCTATTTGGGGAGTTTGGGTACCTCACTTTAGACTGTGGGATCCCTGGTACCCCTTGCACTGTTTTTAACATTTGGGCATTCAACCAAAACTGAGACACAGAAGTCACTCCAATATCCTCTTACTACTCCTGTCTTCTTTTTGTTAGTATTTGCTCATACAACTTTTCCCATCTTTTATTTTCAACTTCCCCATGTCATTTTATTTTAGACACTTCTTATAAAGTCAGCTGATTTTTTTTAACCCAATATATAAGTCTCTGAATTTTAATTAGGTACATTGAACTCATTTATGGTGATACTGAATTTATTTCTGCCATCTTATCTTTTCTGTTTTCCACATTTCCTGGTTGTTTCTTCTTCCTATCTCCTTTTCTTGGTTTTGGATGAACTGATCGAACTTTCTGTTTTTTTTTTTTCCCCAACTGATTTGAAAATTGTACAGTTTATTTCTCCTTTAATGGTTTCCCTTATTTACATATTAAATTTTTTCTAACAATATCTAGTATTAATCAGAATCTATATGTCCTAAACTATCTAAGAATCATATTGAGATTTTATTGCCTTCTACACTTGACCAGCCCTCCCTTCCATCACCCACACGGTTTTACTTAAACAGCCTCTTGAACAATTGATCATCATCTTTGTCTCCAAAAAGGTGACTCCACACACTTTCTCTCTGGTTTGAAGAATTTCTTTTCCTTTTTTTTTTTTTTTTTTTTTTTTTTTGGTTTGAAGAATTTCTAAAGCGAATAGGGACAGTTATAATTGGGAGTGACAGAGAGTAGAGTGGGAAAGCCTCTGTGGCTAAGGCTTAGATCCTGCTTTGCTCTCCACTGCTCACTTGAAAAGAACATTTTTAACCTTCCTTTGTTTCCTGACCTACTCTCATCTGAACACGGACCTGACTACTCTCCATCCAAGTGCCTATACCTCTACCGAATTCCCATTCTTTATTTTACTTCCTAGCACTTGAAAGAAAAATACCAAAAATGTATTCGGTGATTTCAATGTAGGATCCATGAAGCCAGGGAGTATGCTGGTTTCATACAATTGTTTCAGCCATAAACAATTCTCACCTCAGCTCAATTTTATGAGATGCTAGCTTCGGTCATTGTTTCCAGACAAAGTAGGAAGTCATTTGGTCTGCTGTACTTTAAGGACCTGGGTTTTCTGAGATCCTGCTTGTCTTGCTCTACCTGGTCAGGTGGTTTATTGTCTTTGCTTCTTGGCTGGCTTAATAATTCTCCAGGCTATGTGATAGAGAACTCTTTGGGCTCCCCCAACTTCAGGCTCTGGTACTCTCTAGTGGCCTTTGATGGGCTTCCAATGTCAGCACCGAGTTCTAGACTCTTGCCTCTGATTGGTTCTGAAAAGCATCCCCTTCCAGCTGTAGCCATCCAAGTGTTGGTCGAAGGATAAGAACGAAAAGAACAGTTCAGTATACTCTCTCTTCCCATCACTTCCAATATTGTCCTTTTTTTTCCCACTCTGATGACTCCTGAAGAAATTCCACAGACAATTCGGAGACTCCAATCTTTCTCTTTTGGAAGTGGATTTTATCTCTTTTATCTATAATTTTCAGGCAAGGCATAGAGGGTTGTCCTCTGGGTCTCAAAAATTGAATATCTGAAGGTAAGCAGTGTCTTTCTTTGGTAGTGAACAGCCAAAAAATCTTGGCTTCTCAGCAGCATTAGCCTGCACGTTTAATGTTTATACCTAATGATATGACCCCTGACACTACCTATAACTTTGCCAGGAATTTGTCAGCAAACTTTACCCCCAGGAGAGATATCTCACCTAAAAGCTGAAAGGGAAGAATTCAGTCATGAGGTTTTAGTTCCTAGAAGGACTCCAGTGGTACTGAGAGGAAGGAATTGCCGGTAGTTTGGGCTTGCCTTCCTGCCAAGGCCCCCACTCTGACCCTTGCTCAGTGCTCTCACCACATGCAGTGGTATTCCAGCTTCTCATGGCAGTGTGGTTAGTAAGGGGCCTTCTTCTTTAGAAACAGACTCAAAGATGTTGGGCAGGCCTGCACCTTATGTGACAGGATAAACACTAACAGTGGGTAACAAAGGATGCCATTGTGGGGAGAAGAAGTGCTGCTTTTGCTATCTTGTGGTCCTTGGCTTTGCTTGACTAAAAGCCCATGATCACTGATCTTCTAGGAGAAGGGTTGGGAAAGTATGGCTCATGGGTCAAATCTAGCCTGCTACCTGTTTTTGTATGGCCCACAGGCAAAGAATGCTTTTTATATTTTTAAATGGTTGAGAAAAAAAATAAAAAGAATAACATTTCATGACACATGAAAATTATATGAAATTAAATTTTTCAGGGGCATCTGGGTGGCTCAGTTGGTTAAGCATCTGATTCAATTTTGGCTCAGGTCATGATCTTAGGGTCATGAGGTAGAGCCCTGTGTTCAGTTCTGGGCTCAGAGGGGAGTCTACTTGAGATTCTCTCCCTCTGCTCCTCCCTCCTGTTCATGTATGTGCTTTCTCTCAGATAAATAAATAAATCTAAAAAAAAATCTTCCATTCCATAAAGGTTTTACCAGGACATGGACATATTCATTTATATATTGCCTACAGTTGCTTTCATGTCACGACAGCAGAGTTGAATACTTGTGACAGAGACCCTATGGCCCATAAAACCAAAAATATTTACTATCAGCCATTCACAGAAAAACTTTGCTGACTTCTCTCCTAGAAGATCCATGTGTTCTAGCTCATCACAGACTGAAGGGACCTGATTGAATGGGGGTAAGAATGTTTATGGAGCCTTGTAGGGAATGAAGGTGAATTTACATTGTGAAGGTCCTAACTGAAGATTTTAGATTTAATCCACTAAGCTATGAGGAGCCTTTAAAGTTGGTGCCAGGATCAAAGCAGTACATTCTGAAGACTCAATATGGCATGAGTGGGTAAGAAGGACTGAATGAGAGGAGAATTCTGAGGTAGGGAGGCCAGTAGTAAGGCATAACAAACAATTGAAGGCCTGCAGTAAGGAGTGTCCAGGAAAAGGAAGAAGTTAACTGGTGGCATGTTGGGAACAATTCAGAGGGCAGCAGACAGGGCATCACCAAAGAAGTCAAGGCCATCAGTAGGAGTCACGAGACACCAATATCATGTATCCACAGGACATAGGAACATTTCCAAGATAATCTAGTTTTGCCAACTGGTATCATTCTTACCCAGATGACCCTTCAGGTAGATTTACTTTTGCTTTCCACTAGCATTTTAAAATGAAACTTAGCATCTGACAGATTATGGACATGGAAGAAAGAGATGGACACATGAGGTAAGCAGTTTGAGACTGATGGGTATCATTGTATAAATTCCCAGGTAGAAATGGCTAGAGAATTCTCCAAGTCAATAATTATTTTCCTAATCCCCATAAAGTAATAATACTTCTGCCCAGATACCTCTGGGCTCCTTGCTGTATGTCTCCATTAGATTGAAATTAATTGGTATGATCAGAGTTATTAAGGAGAAGAAATCATCATAATTTCCAAAGTAAAGAAGGCTATGTAACCATTCCTATAAAATGATATCAGAAAGTAAACTATTAGCTCAGCCTTGAAAAGCTTTATAAGAAAATTTAAAGGGGAACGCCATGAACTTAATATTTTTCAAAAGAAGTACACTGTAAAATGAAAAGAACTTTTTCATATTATATGAACTTGGCAGATAGTACTATCTACACTACTCAGAACTCATCTTTAGTTTGGGAATGTATTAGTAATTATAAGGTCAAAGTTAAACTTTGAGTTTAAGACTTTGGTGAAGTGAATTGTAGTGGAAAGAACAGTTAATTTTCATCTATTATATTTCCATTTCAGGGCAGAAAAATTTTTCTACAAGAATGGTTTAATGGCAGCATAGGTTTTTGAAATAGATACAGATGGGATTTTTTAAATAGCAATTCATTGTTATAAAATAGTTGCACAGCACAAATTTGAGGATAAGTACCTAAAATTTTGTGCATTTCATTTTCTCTTATCATCCTTCAAGTTGTATCACTCTTAGTTCATTGACTTCCTTCTACACAGCTTAATTCTCTCAAAATATTTTTTTAAATGATGTTATATTTAAGAGTCTATAAGAGCAGAAAGCTGCCTGAGATTTTTAGCCATGAAAAGCCAGTGATGCCCGTAGCATGCCCGATGTTATACTAGAAGCAGTGATTAGGATCAGATTAAGACTTTCAGAACACCTAATCTACACAGACGTGAAAGAGTTCAAATGACTTAAAAATCATTATTTCAAAAGTAATTCTTAACAAAACATATATGCTTTAGATGTGTACACAGAAATACCACACTAAAAAAGGGAAAGGAGAGAAATTTCAAAAGAATAAAAGACAAAAACAGAGCAAACAGTGACCTATACTTAGTGTTCTTTCTGCCCTGGTCTCTCCCAGCACTGAATGATTCACATCCATTCTCCTTCCTCACAAAAGACTGTCAATAAAATTTTTGGTTTCTAGCTCCCATTGGCTATTGGTCCAGTTTGGCTATTGCTTAAAACACAGTATTTTCTTTGGAGAAAAGTGGGTAAGTTTAAGTAAATAGTAAATGCCAAGATAATCCATGGGAATTTGAGAGTACTCAGAAGAGCATTTCACCCAGACTACTATTTTAGAACAATATAACACATCTAAATAGAGTATACTTTGTACAGGGATGAGTCTGCTGAAAGGAATAGCTGGTTATTCTTGATCAATAAGACAATAAAATCTAGTGATCTCAGTCACCCATGAGGACAGAAGGTATCCTGTAGGGACCCAATTTTTTTTTTTAAAGATTTTATTTATTTATTCATGAGAGACACAGAGAGAGGGAACCCAATTTTACAACAAAGAATGACAGTGAAGCAGGAGAGATCATGTTATTTCTAATACCTAAGTCCAAGCCATCTGACTTAAATTCCTCACTAAAATGAGGTAGGATAAAAGAAGAAGATCATAGGAACCTTTGCTATAAGGCCCATCCATTTCTGGAAAGCCAGAAGGTCCTGAGGTCCACCCCAGGAATTTGGAGAGAAAGTACTGGCAAAAACAACCCTAGGAATAAGCTTGCCAGATAAAATATAGTATGCAATATTCACTATATTCTTATACTAAGAAATTATTCATTGTTTACCTGAAATTTAAATTTAACTGGAATCTTGTACTTTAATTCACTACATCTACAATCCTATCTAGCAGCCGGTCTTCTCTGGCTCATACCTCAGCATTTTACTCTACTTGGCTCCCATCATCTCTCCTGTATTATTCACAAACATAAATAACAGTCACAAAGGCAGACAGAAAGAAGCGAAAGAGGTGGAGACAGAGAGAAGAGAGATGAAGAGAAGGAGGAAAGAAAGGAAGGAAAGCCAAGGGAAGATAAAAGAGACATAAGGAAAAATACAGAGGTCATCCAGGCAACTCAGTTGGTTAAGCCTCTGACTTGATTTCAGCTCAAATCATGGTCTCAGGGTTGTGGGATGGAGCCCCACCTCAGGCTCCATGCTCTGCAGGGAGTCTGCTTGGGATTCTCTCTCTCTCTCTTCTCTAAAATAAATAAATAAATAAATAAATAAATAAATAAATAAATAAATAAATCTTTTTTAAAAGGAGAAATACAAGGAAAGTAGAAGGTACGTACCTAAAAAATGAAAACAAAAACAATTCCAGGGAAACAGATTTTTTTTAAAGTTAAAGAAAGGGCTTCAAAGAAATTACAAATGTAACTTCACATTAAAAAGGGCTAAAGAAGAGGTAAAATAATTCAAAGATGACCTTATATGGCAAGAGAAGGAGATAAAAAGTTAGCCAGCAAAGCTTAGTAAAGAAATGAGAGAAAAATTGTGAGATTTTTCTTGTGTGAACAAGAATTGTGAGATAGTTGTGTGAACATGTTATGAATGATAGAGCAGATACAAAATAGCTATCATTTGTATTTTTGAAGCTGAAAAACAAAATGGTAAAAATTTAAAAATCTATTAGTAATGATCATTACAATAGCTACTAATTATCTGAGCCCTTATGTGCCAGGCACTATTCCAAAAAGTTCTGTCAATTATCTCATTTAATCTTCATAATAATCCTATTAGCTACTATTATTCTCCCCATTTTATAGATAAAAGTAACTGAAACAGAGAGAAGTTAAGTAACTTGCTTAAAGTCACACAGTTAGTATTAGAGCCCGGATTTAAAACTGCCTTACTTAACAACCTGTACTCTTACACTCAAAGTATTTCTAACATAAGGAAGTCTACAGATCTGTAAAGCAAGAAAGAATTGATTCTTGGCATACTGACTAAAATTTCAGGATAAAGAGTGATGGGAGCATCCAAGTGGGAAAAGCAGATCATAGAAAAGAGAAACAATTGTGTTGGTCTCAGGCTTCAACATAACAAAAGTCAATGCTATATGATAGTGTTGCGATGCCTGTAAGGATCTGAATGACTGGAAGTGGAAGATGAAAGGCATAAAAGATGCTGGGTTGTCTTGTAAGTATAAAGGTAATGAGAAATATTTTCGACATATAAAATTTCAGGAAATTCTGTACGAGTTAGCTTGTATCATTCTTCAGCCTTAGACCATTCAAGACTGTGGGTTGAAACCCAAACTCTATGGTTAGTCTTTATAAATTCCTTTATAATCTCTCTTCTACCTGCCTTTTCAATCTCCTCTACAGCCAACCATTCAGAGCTTTTGCTCTATGAACATCACGTTCAGTACTAAACCTTCCTTTATTGTTTTCAGTTCAAGAAATACTTATCAAACACCTGTGATGTTTCAGGCCCTATGCTAGGCACGGAGATACAGCTTCCTCAGGAGGTTTATCTAGTAGGGGAGTCTAACTCAGCCAGCAATTTTAGGAAAGTGCGCTTCAATATAGTGGCACAGGAGAACCCCGAACTCACCTCTGCCTATGGACACACCAAATCAACAGCTACACATAGGACAAGTTTTTGTTTGTTTGTTTTAAAGACCTGAAAACCAGCTTAACAGCTACCTCCATAACAAAGAATAAAAAGGCCACATTGAGATAGATGGATAGGAGAGGCAGAGATATGGTCTTGCCAAAACCTCACCATCAGCACAGTGACCTACAAGTGGGAAAAATTTCACAAATACAGAATGTATCTCTGATGAGAGAAGGTTTTGAGTCCTACATCAGGCACCGCCAATTCTTGGGACCTGCACCAGAGAAGTGAGCCCCCAGAACATTTAGCTTTGAAAATCACCATGGCTTCTATCCAGGAGATTCAAAGGGATGGAACAAACTAAAACTCCACTCCTAAAGGGCTTGTACACACACACTCACTTTCCCTGAGGCCCAGGGCAAAAGTAGCCATTTGAAAAACACTTAGACAATATGTAAAGAAGATTCATTGGCTAACTGTAAAGTATCTGCTGGAGGGGAAGAGGTCTACTGAAACTCTGTCCGGGGACAGAGGCACTATGCACACCATTTTTGCACTCTATCTCTACCTTGCTATTGCCATTTCCTCTGCCCCAACAGCCCTGCCCCACTAAACCTGGCAGATGGGTCTGCCCTCACCAGGTGCCCCAAGCAACCCTGCCCTGTTAAGCCCAGCAGGTGTAACCTATGTATTCCTATAAAGGAATATCTTGAAGCTGAAAAGAAAGGACAGTAATAGTAACAAGAAAACATGTAAAATCTCACTGATAAAGATAAATATATAATAATGGTAATGGATTAATCACTTACAAAGCTAGCATGAAGATTAAAAGACAAAAGTAAAAATAACTATAACGACAACAATTAATTAAAGGATACACAAAGAGATATAAAATTTGACATCAAAAACAAAATGTGGTGGGGGAGAGAAAAATATAGTATAGAATACATTCAAATTTAGCTTGCTATTTACTTAAACAGGTTTATATATAGTTGATATATGTAAACCATATGGTAACCATAAAGTAAAATCCTATAGTAAATATACAAAAGATAACAAAAATGGAATCTGAATGTAACACTAAAGAAAAGTATCGAACCAGAAAGGAAGACAGCAAGAGAATAAAAAAGGTACAGAGAGGGGCAGCCCGGATGGTTCAGGGGTTTAGCACTGCCTTCAGCCCAGAGTGTGATCCTGAGACCCGGGATTGAGTCCCACGTCAGGCTCCCTGCATGGAGCCTGCTTCTCCCTCTGCCTGTGTCTCTGCCTCTCTCTCTCTCTCTCTCTGTGTATTCTCATGAATAAATAAAATCTTAAAAAAAAAAAAAAAGGTACAGAGAGTTACTTCACAACAGCCGGAAAACAAGTAACAAAATGGCAATAAGCACATACCTATCTATAATCATGTTCCCTGATTTCAAACTATTACCAAGCTATAATAATCAAAATAGTATGGTATTGGCATAAAAACAGACACATACATACTGAAACAGAAAGCCCAGAAAATAATCCACACATATATGGTCAATTAACTTATGACAAAGAAGCCAAGAATATACAATGGGGAGAGCATAGTCTCTTCAACAAATGGTGCTGGAAAAACTGGACAGACACATGCAAAAGAATAAAACTGAGCCAATATCTTATACCATACACATAAATAACTCAAAATGGATTAAAGATATGAATATAAGACCAAAAATCATAAAACTCCTTGAATAAACTCCCTGACATCGCTTTTTGACATCACATCTTTTTTTTGGATCTGACCTCAAAAGCAGTGTCATCAAGAGGAAAAAAATACATGAGACTACATCAACCTAAAAAGCTTCTGAAAAGTGAAGGAAACCGTCAACAAAATAAAAGGGCAATCTATTAAATGGGAGAAAATACTTGCAAATCATACATCCAATAAGGGGTTAATAATCAAAATACATAAAGGACTCATACAACTCAATAACAAGAAAATGAACAACACAATTTAAAAATGGGCAGAGAGGGACGCCTGGGTAGCTCAGTGGTTGAGCATCTGCCTTCGGCTCAGGCCGTGAGCCCAGGGTCTTGGGATGGAGCCCTACATCAGACTCCCTGTGAGGAGCTTGCTTCTCCCCATGCCTCCCTAATGTCTCTGCCTCTCTCTCTGTGTCTCTCATGAATAAAAAAATAAAATCTTAAAATATTAAAATGGACAGAGGATCTGAATAGACATTTTTCCAAACAATATATACAGATAGCCCATGGGCACATGAAAAGATGCTCAACCTCAGGGGAATGCAAATCAAAATAACAATATGATGTTACCTCACACGTCTCAGAATGGCTATTATCAAAAAGATAAGGAACAGCAAGTTCTGGAATGGATGTCGAGAAAAGGGAACCGTTGTACACTGTTGGAGAGTATGTAAATTGATGCAGCCATTATGGAAAAAGAGTTTGGAGGTTCCTCAAAAAACTAAAAATAGAACTACCCTATGATCTAGCAATTTCACTTTTGGGTCTTATCTGATGAAAATGAGAACACTAATTCAAGAAGATATATGAACCCCTGTGTTCATGGCAGCATTATTCACAATACAAAAAGATATGGAAACAACCAGTGTCCATCAATGAATAAATGAGTATACACATATGCAATAATCTACATTTAGCCCTAAAAATGAAATCTGACCACTTGCAACAAAATGGATAGACCTTGAGGGCATTATGCTAAGTGAAATAAGTCAGACAGAAAGATAAGCACTGTATGATTTCACTTATATGTGGAATCTAAGAAAAAGAAATGAACAAATGAAACAAAACTCACAAATGCAGAGAAAAGACTGGTGGTTGCCAGAAGGAAGAGTTTTGTAAGGTGAGAAAAATGGGAGAAGGGGGTCAAGAGGTACAAACTTCCAGTCATAAAAAAAAAAAAAAAAGACATGAGGATGTAATGTACTGAATGGTGACTATAGGCAATAATATTGTATTGCACATTAAGTAAATTTATATGGCAACAGAGGAACTAGTTTTATTGTAGTGACCTTTCACTATGTATACAAGTATTGAATAATTATGTTGTATAAGTGAAACTATGTTTTATATAAATTATATTTCGATTCAAAAGAAACGACCAATTACAAGGCGAATGCATGACACAGATGGAGAAGTACAGCACATTGCCTAGGATGCCAGGGAAGACTTTCCTGAAAATATGGCATTTCAACTAAAGGATAAAGTAGAAATAACTGGGCAAACAGGGTAGAGATGGGGTTTGGGACTTGGGAAGAACTGCAAGTAGAAGGAAAAGACACAGAGGGGAGGAAGGGTATTACATCTATGAGGAAATAAAAAAATCCAGTGTAGCTAGAGTGTAGCAACCAAGAAAGGAGGGGCACAGGAAGCAAAGGAAAGCTAACGAGCTGTATCTACAAGTCATGTGAATGATTTTGTGTGGGTGACTATGGTCATAGCTTTTCCTGCTTGTGTTCAGTAAGAGTATTAACCACAAAGTCTACTACTACTGTTGAGGGCAAGGCTCTAAGCCCAGAACACCCTACCACTGCAGAGTCTCTTCTGACCAGGGAGCACGGTCTCATTAGCACTACTGACGTCTGGGCCCACAAAGGGACAGCCCTTATTTACTTACATCACCCATGAATGCATTCTTATAAATTCTCTATATTCTTGAAAAAAATTTTTTCGTTTTATTTTTTTAAAAGATTTTATTCATTTATTCATGAGAGACAGAGAGGGAGACACAGAGAGAGAGAGAGAAGCAGGCTCCATGCAAGGAGCCTGCCATGGGACTCAGTCCCGGGTCTTTAGGATCACGCCTTGGGCTGAAGGCGGCGCTAAACTGCTGAGCCACCCAGGCTGCCCTAAAGGTTTTCATTTTAAAAGAGCTTTAGATTACAGAACAGTAGCAAAAAAAGCATATACCTCCTACATCCATTCCCCTTTTGTTAACATCTTACATTAGTATGGTACATTTGACACAACTAATAAACCACTATTGATATATCATTATTAACTAAAGTCCATATTTTATCCTGTTTTTCTTCATTTTTACCTATGTCCTTCCCAGGATCTCATCCAGGATATCATACTACGATTTGTTCATCATGCTGCCTCAGGCTGGCTCCTCTATACGGTGACAGTTTCTCAGAATTTCCTCATTTTTAATGACCTTCGGTTTTGAAATGTACTGGTCATTATTTTGTAGAGTCTCAATATTGGGGTTGTCTAGTATTTTTCTCATGATTAGACTGGGGTTTGATGCATTTTGGAATGAAATATCATAGACGCAAAATCCTATTCTCATCAACTCATATCAAGTGTACATACTATCAACGTGACTTATCACTGTTGGTGTTGACCTTGACCATCTGGCTAAGGTAGTATTTGCCAGGTTTCTCCACTGTGAACTTACTCTTTTTTCCTCTTTTTCATATTGTATTCTTTGGAAAGAAGTTACTAGAGACCCACCACCTTAACAGCAAAATATCTATATAAATAATTTGGAATGCTTCTGTATAGAAAAATTTGTATATTCTCTCACATTTACTTGTTTATTCAACCATTCCCTTATATGGACTCATAGATATTTATTTTATACTTTGGGTTGTAATCCAATATTACATTATTTATTTTGTTGCTAAAGTTGTTCCAGCTTTGGCCACTGGGAGCTCTTTTAATTGGCTCCTGTTCCCTTCAACACACATTGTTGTAGTATTTATTTCTTTGAGAATTCCCTTACCTTCTGGAACTACAAAACACTATAAGAGCATCTTGTATATATGCCTTGTCCCAGTTCTACTATCAGCCATTTCTCCAAGGAGCTTTAGTTCCTATTGCTGAAGAATAGTATTAGAAACCAAGAAATAAGTGCTGGGTGTGCTCATTGTTACTAGGGTGTCATTGCTTCCTAGCCCTCTTGGAGGACAAAAAAAGGAAACATGCGTGTGTACTGGCCCAGATTACATACACACTTATAAATATTTCTTTATGTTCCCATATGTATTTATATGAAGCTAAACATGAGTTCATATTCATGTCATGCATCGATGAGAAACATCTTTACCAACTAGAGTACAGTGCTTGTGTACAGGTGTTTTTTTGTTTTTTGTTTTTTTGTTTTGTTTTGTTTTTTCGCCTTTTGTCTTAGTTTCCACTCTTTACAAAATTAGTGAAGTGAGCACCTTCCCATACCCCAGTTTTCTTAGAGTATGAATTTCATCCCGGACTGCCCAACCGCCCAAGTGATATTTTAAAATTTACTACCCTGTGCTGTAGTTCTATGGGTTTTAACAAATACATAATGTCATATTCACCATTACAGTTGCATACAGAATATTTTCCACCATAAAAAATTTCCTGTACTTCACTTGTTCAACGCTCCCTCCTCTGAAAACCTTTGGCAACAACCGATCTGTTTACCATCTCTACAGATTTGCCTTCTTCAAAATGTCATATATATGGAGTCATACAACTTATAACCTTTTCAGACACTTCTTTTTCTTTACAATATGCATTTATGATTCACCCATGTTTTGTGTGGTTGATAGCCCACTCCTTTCTATATCTGAATAGTATTCCTTGTGTGGATGTACCATAGTTTGTTTATGCATTCACTTATTAAAGAATCTATTGAGTGCTCCCAGTTTTTGGTAATTATGAATAAACATTTGCACGCAGTCTTTTGTGTAGGCATGATTTTTCAAGTCAGTTTGGTAAATACTTGGGATCATTATTTCTGAACCACATGACAAAACTATGTTGAGCTTTATAAACTCTAATCTTTGTTATTTCCTTCTGCTTGTTTTGGGTTTAATTTACTCTTCTTATTCTAGTTCTTCAAGGTGGAAGAACTTTTTTCCCCTTTGCCTATGTCTCTGCCTCTCTCTCTGTGTGTCTCATGAATAAATAAAATCTTTTTTTTTTAAAGAGGGTGTCAATTTCCACCCATTTGTGTATTATCCAGACTTCCTTCTGTTACTGATATCTATTTTCATTCCATTGTGACTGGAGAAGATACTTTGAATGGTTTTATAACTTCACATTTATTGAAACTTGTTTGGTGCCATAACATTTAATCTATCCTGTGGAATATCCTATGTGTACTCAATAAGAGTGTGCATTCTTCTGTTGTCGGGTAGAGCATTCTGTATGTCTGTTAGGTCTAGTTATTTTAGACTGTTCAAGCCCCCTATTTACTTCTTGATCTTCTAATTGCTTTATCCTTATTGAAAATGAGGCATTGAAGTCTCTAGCTACCATTATTGAACTATTTCTCTCTTCAATTCTGTTTTGCTTCATATAGTTTTGTTGGGGCTTGAAGTACTGCTTAATGTCATTTCATTCAGCAAGAAGAACTTCCTTTAGCATTTCTTGTAGAGCAGGTCTTTTAGCTCTTTCTGTGAGTGCCCTAATTTCTCTATCTTTGAAAAATAGTTTGACTGGATATAGAATTCTTGATCATCTTAGACTGTGAGGGCTACCATAACAAAAATACTATAGCCTGAATGGCTTAAGCAACAGAAATTTATTTTTCTGACAGTTCTGGAGGCTGGAAGTCCAAGATCAAAGTATCAGGCAGGATTGGTTTCTGTGAGGCCTCTCTCCTTGGATTTGGTTTCTTTTTTTTTAATTTTTATTTATTTATGATAGTCACACACACACACACACACACAGAGAGAGAGAGAGAGAGAGACAGGCAGAGGGAGAAGCAGGCTCCATGCACCAGGAGCCCAACGTGGGATTCGATCCCGGGTCTCCAGGATCGCGCCCTGGGCCAAAGGCAGGCACTAAACCGCTGCGCCACCCAGGGATCCCTCTCTTTGGATTTGTAAACAGAACTTTCTGTGTCTTCATGTGGCCTTTTCTCTGTGCACACATGTCCTGAAAGATACCTCCAGTATCTCTATCAGATTAACCACCCTTCCCATATGACCTTAATAATCCTCTCACGAAAAGTAGGCTTTTTTTTCCTATTAAGTGTTGCTCTGCTGGTTGCAAACTTTTATTTATATTCCAGAATCCCCTGACAAGGTTTATTGTGACAGTTTTTTTGCCACTTACTCATTGCTTTTGTAGAGAGAGGTGGACTTTTAGAATTCCCTACTATGCCATTTCACTGATCTCTCTCTCTCTCTTTTGCCCATTTCTAAATTGGTTTGTTTTCTTATTGTTGATTTTTAACAGTTCTTTGTATACTTTGGATACTTTGGGTGTGTGATTTGCAAATATCTTACCAGACAGTGATTTATGTTTTCATTCTTCTAACAGGATCTTCTGCAGAGCAAAGTTTTTGAATTTTAATGAGTCCAACATCTATGTGTTCTTTCATGGATCATGTGTTTGGTGTTGTATATAAAACCACATTATCGGGGATCTCTGGGTGGCTCAGCAGTTTAGCCCCTGCGTTCCGCCCAGGGCATGATCCTGGAGTCCCAGGATCAAGTCCCACATCAGGGTCCCTGCATGGAGCCTGCTTCTCCCTCTGCCAGTGTCTCTGCCTTTCTCTCTCTGTCTCTTTCTCATGAAAAAATAAATAAAATCTTAAAAAAAAAGAAATAAAATAAAATAAAACCGCATTATCGGGACACCTGGGTGACTCAGTCGGTCTGACTCTTGATTACAGCTCAGGTCATGATCCCAGGGTCATGGCATCAAGCCCCATGTCAGGCTCTGTGCTGGGCATAGAGCCTGCTTGAGATTCTCCTTTTCCTTTTGCCCCTCCCCACTACTCACATTCTCCCTCCCTCTCTCTCTCAAAACAAAACAAAACAAAACAAAACAACAACAAAAACCCAAATAAATAAATGAATAAATAAATAAAACTGCATCACCAAATTCAAAGTTGTGATTTTCTCATGTTTTCTTCTATAAGCTTTACATTTTTCATTTCATATTTAGATCTATAATCTGCTTTGAACTAATTTTTGTGAAGGGTATAAAGTCTGTGTCTACATTAATTTTTTTGCATATGGATATCCAATCATATAAGCAATATTTGTTTTTTTTTAGCAATATATGTTGAAAAGACTATTACTTGTCTGATGAATTGCTTTTGTACCTTTGTTATTCAGTTGACTATATTTGTGATATTCTATTTCTGAATTCTCTATTCTGCTTCATTGAGTTATGTGTCTATTATTTTGCTAATGCCATCCTGCTTGATTATTATAGCTTTATAGTAAAGTGTTGAAATATGGTAGTTTGAGTTCTCTCATTTTATCTTGTTTTTCAGTTTTGTGTTGTTTATTATATATACTCAGATTTGTATCTTTTTCCTTAATTATCTTTTTAAAACACACCATAACAAAACAGCTGCCAGGCATGGTGAACTTTAAAGTATGTAATATTAGGTAAATGTATTTGAGAAAAAGGAATAGAGATGTTCCAAGGATCTTTTGTTACACAATCATGAAAAGCAGCACAATAGTATATTGAAAAGACATGAGGAAGGACAGAAAATTTATGAGGATTACTACTCTACACCATTGGAAAATGTACAGTTATTAACACTATGATCCTAGATCCCTAAGTTGCATACACTATTATCAGTCAATGTCTCAATTTGTGAATCTACTCACTATCACCAAAACCATTTATAACACCTTGATCATGACAGAGATCTAATTTTACCAGAATTAACATACAAAATCTTCCAAATAAGCCTTTCCTTTAAAAATAGAATAAGAGTGTTGGGATTTTTATCTAAAATAATGTATGTGACAAAAAGCATGTAAGAGATAATCTGTCATATTCCATTCTAATTTTTCCAGTGAAGAAATTTGAAAGTGAATTCGTTGCTAAGATGAACAAATGCCCTATACTTACTAGTGATGTCTCTGGAAAACTTGAGTAAATCTGAGAAAAAGAGCCAATGTGATAGAAGATTCTTCTAAAGGATTGTAAAAGGTTCTTGAGCTTAAGGGGCAATTCAAGACTGCCACAGAATTAATGTTCCTGATTCCAAATTAGTCCAAGTACTCAGAATGATGGATTTTCAAACAAGCAAGAAAGCTCAGGAAATTTTATTTTTATCACCATTTAAAAAGAAACGTAATGCTAATTTCTTCCCTTGAGTAATATAAATTTTAGTGTCTTCTCTTTAGTACTAAGTGTTTCAGAATCTTCAGGAAATGTTAAATGTTAGAACTAAAACAATATGATATTAAAATAATCAGTGGGGATTCCACTTGAAATCGCTTGGTCTCTACTTAAGGAAAACCATGTAGCCAATATCTTCCTCAGGAGAAAATATGGCAAAATAGCATCACATGGTCAATTATCTAACATCTCATTTCACTGTTCCTCCAAAACACAGGAACTCTTTGTTATAGGTTCTATAATGAGATAACTTCTTTCCGTTGAATGCTATTAAATTTTCCTTTGTGTGCTTTAATTTGAAAGGAACAGTGTTAATGTTGGTGGTCTCTAAATTAAGATTGCATTTATTTTAAAATGTGTTTGCAAGTGGAATGAGTCATTCTTCAATTTGTTTTAAAAAGTTAGAATATGTCTTTTCTTTAATATGCATTAATATAAAACTCATTTTGAAAATGGTATATTGTGATTTATGGATAATAATACTGGCTTGCCTTACCCCTTTTGACACTATATGTAAGCCAAAATGAGTTTTACTTTATCCTCTTAGCAGTTGAGTGCATTTTAGCAGAGGTTCTTTTATTTATTCACTTCACATACTCACTGATAACAACTTGAAGACTACGAAAAAAATCTGCTGCTTCTCACTAATGGTAATAAGGGTAGAAAAGGCTATGTGTCAAGATATTGAATGGATATTAGTATAATATAGCCAAATTTCACTTGGCACCAAAAATTATGCCACACTTTTATTAAGGTCCAAATTTTACTTCCCAGTGGCTTCCTAGTGATGATATAGTATCTCTTATCCCTTCCAAAGTATCCCCTAAGTATTCCTACAATGTCTCGCTTGCCCTAAACTCCCACCATATTTGTTCTACCATATTTGACTGCAAAAAAACTCTCTTACAGTTACATCTAACAAAGCAATTCTTCGCTGATGACTACTGCTGCTCTGTTGAGCAATGGTGGGAACTTAACACCACCACATGCTGTTCCTCTGCATGTCATAGTCCCTCCTGAAGACTTGCCAAGCAGAATAGTTTTCCAAAGACAACGACACTTTTTCTCAAGGTACCCAAACTGCATTGTTGTCTATAACAGGGGTGGGCAGATGGCTCCTCAGATTTCTAACTCTGAGTGCAGTACCAAAACTTGGGGCCTACTGGGTTAAAGATTTTAATGAAACAGCCCTTTTGATTTTTTACTTAAAGCCATTTAGTTTTTTCTCCCTAGGACTCAGAAATGTCTTTAGGAGGCTAGACCTAATACAGATTGAGTAATAATGAACTGAACTGTACTCAGAATCCTTATTCTATCAGCAGAAAATATGGCCAAATATAAAGCTGAGAATCTACTACGCTTAAGTAGAGAGAAGCAGTAACAGATTGCTTTTTCTTACTAAATATACAGGGGAATAATATTTAAGCTAAATATAGATGACATTTGAATTGAAATGTACAGAGAGATAATATTTGAACTTTAAACTATTTTATTTTTCATTCAACAATTCTTTGTTACTCCCTTAGTTCTTTTTTCATCATTAAAATGATATGGTTCTTCTAGTTTCCAGTCTGGCATATAAGCAACATAGAAGTCATCACTCAGTTCTGACAAGTAAAAGCTGAACAAATCGAAAAACCAAAACCTTTTCTTATGATTGTCAGAGAAGTGAAATCATGAGGCAAACCCCCATTCCCCCAAAATTGGAGAGACACAGAGGCGAATACAAAGAATCATGACTTACCAGAGAAGAAACACAAGCAGAAACAAGGAGAGCCAGGGCCAAAGTAGGAAAGCCTAAACTGTCACTGATGAATTTCTGGAAACTCAGTACGGACAATTCTGATAGTTAAAAACTCCAGGAAGACCCACTCATAGAAGGGCTCCCATATTTTGGTGTTTTAATTCCTGGAGCTCTATAGTTCTCATATCAGAGAAAAATACACTCAAGCTTCAAATGAGCCAGAGCATTCTGTTCTTAACAAGACCTATCCTCAAGAGAAACTATTTTAGCAGAGCATGAACTATTGGAGTTTCATCAGAGACTAACTGGCCTAGGGGAAAGGAAGTACCTAACTCCAGCTCATTCTTCCCACCTAAAGAGGAAATGGGAGCACTGAGAAGCACTTATGAGGTCCACAGTTGAGACATGCAATCTTCACTAAAAGACCAAGACTTAACTGGGGTGCCTGGCTAGATCAGTTAGTAGAGCATGTGGCTCTTGAGCTCAGGGTTGTAAGTTTTAGCCCCATGTTGGGTGTCAAGATTATTTAAAAATAAAATCTTAAAAAAATATATTGAGATATAACCATAGGATTATCAAACATTTCCTACTCACCCCTCCCTCCATAACTTATTATCATATTCTATTCCTAAAGACCTACTTAAAACAGTTACTTTCACCTAGTATGCCTCCGTCCATTGAGGCTACTATATATTTTTTTGTAGGAGCTTATAAACTGGGTGGATTCTAAACCAACAAAAATTATTTCTCATAGTTCTAGAGGCTGGCTAGTTAAAGATCAAGGTACCTTGTAGGTGCCTACTTCCTGGTTTATAGACAGCTATCTTCTAGCTGTGTCCTCAAATGGTAGAAGGGGCAAGGGAGCTCTCTGGGGTCTCTTTTATAAGTGTTGTAGTCCCCTTTGTAAGCATTCCACCCTCATGAACTAATCACCTTCCAAAACCCTACTGCTAAATATCATCCCATTGGGAATAGGTTTCAACATTTTGGGGGGAATTTTAAAGTTGGGGAAGATACAAATATTCAGTCTATAGAGAGTACATCATGAATGGCTAACAAGAAAAATATCACAAGGCATACTAAAAGGCAAAAAACACACTTTGAAAAGACAAAGCAGGGGCCCGGGTGGCTCAGCGGTTGAGCACTGCCTTCAGCCCAAGGCCTGATCCTGGAGACCCGGGATGGAGTCCCACGTCGGGCTCCCTGCATGGAGCCTGCTTCTCCCTCTGCCTCTCTCTCTCTGTGTCTCTGCCTCTCTCTCTCTGTGTCTCTCAATGAATAAATAAATAAAATCTTAAAAAAAAAAAAGACAAAGCATCAGGACAAGACTCAGATATGGCAAAGATAATGGAATAATCTGACCAGGTATTTAAAACAACTACAATTAGCATGCTAAAGACTCTACTGCATAAAATAGACACATGCAAGAACAAGCGGATGATGTAAGCAAAGAGATGAAAGTTCTAAGAAAAAAATCAAAAGAAATGCTAGAGGTCAAAAACATTGTAATAGAAATGAAAATATAGCTGAGAAAAGGATAGCTGAGCTTGAAGATATCACAACAGAAACTTCCAAAAATGAAAGGAAAAGAAAAAAAGAATACCGAAAAAAAAAAAAAAAAAACAGAACAGACTTTCCAAGAACTGTGGGACAATTATTGTGACCTAACAGAAAATATATGTATATTGGTCTTTGCCCCTAGTTCCTAGTACCTTGTAAATCTTGTAATTGTCTAAGTGATAAGAATGTTCGGAACATCTTCCTTTTAATATTTAGTCTTTGATCCCAGTCAATAACATAAAGGTCCTAAATTCCCTGGAATTCCTGGGTGACAGTTGTGTCTTTTGCTCTAAGGAGGTGACTCTTGATGGGCTCCTGGACAGCTTTAGGATGGGAGTTGTTCAGCAGAAATGGACAAGGAAATTCCAACCCACTCCCTATCCTCCAGGTAGGGGTGAGGTACTGGAGACTGAGTTACTGACTGATCATACCTATATGATGAAGCCTCCATAAAACCCCTCAAAGAGAGCTTCCAGGTTGGTGAATACATCCAGGTACCAGGAAGGTGGTGCACTCAACTCCATGGTGACAGAAGTACTTGCACTCAAGACTCTTCAGGACCTCGCCCAATGTGTATCTCTTCATGTGACTGTTCATCTGTACCCTTTTTCATATCCTTTATTGTATAACATACACATAAGTAACTGTTTCTGTGAGTTCAGTGAGCTGTTCTACCAAAGACTGAATCCAAGTGGTACGGGGCATCAAACCATACAATTTATAGCTGGGAAGAAGAAGAAGAAAAGATGACAAACTAGGACTTACAAATGACAGCTAAAGCTGCAAGGGCAGTCTTCTGGGACCAAGTCCTTAACCTGTGGGATCTACACTAACTCCAGATAGTGTCAATATTAAATTGGACTATAGGACACCCAGTTGGTATTGCTAAAAATTGTTTGGTTTTGTGGGTGTGTAGGGGGGAAGTCCATCAGGATCCATCACCATACACCAAAGGACCTGAGAGGAGTATCACCACCTCATTTCTTCAGTAGTAGACATACTGACCTTTGTCTTGGCTATGGCCTCTCCAATGATCCATAAACCAGCTCCAGTCCCTCTTGGCTGTGGTCTGGAAGACTACTGAACTTGGCCTTAGAAAATCACCTGCAGAGCCTTTGTGAAAGTCCAGGAGTCTAGGAGAGAAGTTCCAGAACACTGCTAGTACAAAAAAATACAAGATTGGGGACACCTGGGCGGCTCAGCGGTTGAGCCCGCCTTCAGTCCAGGGCATGATACTGGAGTCATGGGATCAAGTCCACATCAGGCTCCCTGCTTGGAGCCTGCTTCTCCCTCTGCCTGTGTCTCTGCCTCTCTCTGTGTGTCTCTCATGAATACATAAATAAAAACTTTTAAAAAATACAAATTTGGACACATTAGAGAAGGTAAGAAAAAGTGACTTTACTCATGTCATCCTTCATCTGAGGTGGCACAGTTCAGTGTCAAGGGAGAACTAACTGGCATATGATTTCTCCTACAGGGGAAAGTGAGTGTGTGTGACTGTGCAGGATGCAGCCCAAGAGGTTCATACCTTTCTCACCCCACCTAAAGTAGTACTGAGTCTTAAGCTGCACAACTGGCAGATGGCTAAAGGCTTGAAGGGCAGCAGACAGGACTCTCTGAGGGCATTAAAGGGACACAGATCCTACTAACAGCATCATCAACTCCATCAAGAAGCCTGCCCACAAGCCACTGAGGACACTACTTACAAATCACCTCAACTGCACATAGGTACCCCCAGCACTCAACTTGCCTCACCCACGTACCCCACTCTGTGGCTGGCTCCCTACATGAACTCTCAATGGCAATGAGAGTAATTTAGTGAGTATACACAGAAAACCAGACTGAATCCATGAGTCAAAGAGAGACTACAAATTTGAGCTTTAGCATTATCCTAAGAAAAGCAAAATGTAGGCTATTGGCACCTGGCCTGGTATGTTGCAGGATTGAAAGAAAGCAAAGAAGCTTAAGAATTCTGTCACAAGATGAAGTAAGAAATGTTCAGCAGGCATATCCATAAAAGGTCTGAGAACGCCTCAGAATCTGCAGCAAGGCTGAAGGAAGATTTTCTTTCCCAAAGTCACCCAGCAAAGACTGAAGGAAGTATGCGAAGACAATGGTGCAAGACATCAAGGAACATGAAAAATCAAGGAAACAGGACACTATCAAATGATCACAAAACTCATTTGTCCTCAACACAAAGACGTGGAAATCTGTGATTTACCCAATACAGAATTTAAAATGGCTGTTTTAAGAAATCTCAATTAACTACAAGAAAACAAAGGAGGAGAATGCAATGAAATGGTGAAAAGAATACATGACTAAAATGAGTAGTTTAGCAAAGAGATATAAATAAAAAGAACAAAACAGAGATTCTGGAGCTGATTAATACAATGAAATGAAAAAATGCAACGGATTACATCAACATCAGAATGAAGCAAAAATCGGAATCAGAAGATAGGACCTTTATATTATCCAGTCAGAGAATAGAGAAACAAAATGAAAAAGAATGAAGAAATCCTATGTGATCTATGAAAAAGAATGAAGAAATCCTATGTGATCTATGAGTAACACTAAAAGACATGATCTGTGAATTATTGGAGTCCAAGAAAGAGAGGGGGGCAGAAAACTTATTTAAAGAAATAATGGCTGAGAACTTTCCAAATCGGGGAGAGATCCGGGCGTCTAAGTTCATGAACATGAAGGAAGTTTATCACCACTAGAACTGCCTTACAGGATATGCTGAAAGGAGTTTTTCAAACTGAAATGAAAGAACACTAGTAACACGAAAACGTGTGAAAATATACAACACATAGGTAAAGGTAAAGTTATAATCAAATTCAGAACTTTAATACTCAATTATGGTGGGGTGTTAACCATTTGATGCTAATAAAGCTTAAGCAACAAAAATATAAAAATACACGGGGTGCCTGGGTACATCTCTAGTCAGTTAAGCATCTGCCTTTGGTGAAGGTCATGATCCCAGGGTCCTAGGATCAAGCCCCACGTTGGGTTCCCAGCTCAGTGAGGAGCCTGCTTGTCCTTCTCCCCCCAGTTCATTCTCTCTCTCTTGCTCTCTCTCAAATAAATAAATCTTAAAAAGAAATACATGTAACTACCTTAACCTATTAATGAATACATAATACAAAGGAGATATATTGTGACATCAGAAGCATAAACAGAGAAGGAGTGAAAGGGTTGGGTTTTTTATGCAATCAAAATTAAGTTTCAGGGCAGCCTCGGTGGTGCAGTGGTTTAGCTCCGCCTGCAGCCCCGGGTTTGATCCTGGAGATCCAGGATTGGGTCCCACATTGGGCTCCCTGTGTGGAGCCTGTTTCTCCCTCTGCCTGTGTCTCTGCCTCTCTCTCTCTCTCTGTTTCTCATGAATAAATAAATAAAATCTTAAAAAAAAAATAAGTTTCAGTACTGTGGAGAACAGTATGGAAAGTCCTCAAAAAATTAAATATAGAACTATCTCATTATTCATTAATTCCTTTCCTGGGTATATATAGGAAGGAAATTAATTCACCATTTTGGAGAGATAGCTGCACCCTTATATTCGTTGCATTATTTACAATAGTCAAAACATATTCATATTCAGAATATAATACCCAGAATGAAATGTGCTGGCATTGTGTTTAAACAAACTGGTAGATCTCAGGAAAAAGTGTCATATCTCTGGAAGAGAGCTAAAGCTTTATATGATCAAAAGAAAAAATAAATGTGTTATAAAGATCTCAACTGATGTTAGGTTTAGTAAAATTTATTCCTTGAGCTCTTCAAGTGACAACATGATTAGATAGGCATCAGATAAGATTGTTTTATAATTTGCAGCTAACTATTCCATAAATGGCCATAAAATCATCTGGATTTAAAAAATCTGTCCTATTATTCTTAGTTTCCTATTTTATCATGGAACTACTCTTAGTTGACTCTAAGGACGCCACCATCCAAGGGAAAGAGAGAATTATATAAAGCTTTAGAGTGTTGTCATAAAAAGTTCTTCATCTGTTGTTTTAATAATGTAAAATTCTCTGTGTTTTGCTCTGATTATTTATAATACTCTTGGGAAATTCTCTTTGCATGAAGAAGACACACTATACAATTTCCATCTGTAGTGATTCTAATCTGCTGTAGAAAGAGACCTCCATCTTCTTTAACCCAGAAAGATTCTAAAACCAATATTGAGGTTGCTGGGTCTTCCTCTCTGCTAATCCAGACTGGGGCTGGGCTCTGAGCTCGCAAGGATTGATGGGAAATATTACTTCTACCTCAAGACATTATTTGCTAATGTTCTATATGGACAGTCAAAAATCTAGACTTTTGGGGCACCAGGGTGGCTCAGTGGTTGAGCATTTGCCTTTGGCTCAGGTTGTGACCCCAGTGTCCTGGGATCGAGTTCCACATCACGCTCCCCAAGAGGAGTCTGCTTCTCCCTCTGCCTATGTCTCTGCCTCTCTCTGTGTCTTTCATTAATAAATAAATAAATAAAATCTTTTTTAAAAATCTAGACTTCTGAAGTTATTGAAAATGTGTTAGATATGTATATGTTAACCTATAAATCTGTTCAAGACACACTAAAAAAAGCTACATAGTAATAAGTATAGTTTGATTCTTTTTTTAAAAAGGGAAAATCCTTTATATTTTAATATAAGTTTGTGAGTCTAGGGATGAGTAAGGAGGGAGATAATAATGGATACTTACAAGTGGGTGGGAGTTGATTAGGAGAGAAAAAAGGGAGCAATTTTTCCTTGGCAAATTGACCATGTTCTTTTCCAGTTTGTAGAGGGCACTTGTGAGAATTTTTTATACATCTTTTCAAAAGAAAAGAACTGACTAGAGAACTAGATGGCAGCTCCTAAAATACTAACTCTTCTAAGGATAATAAACTTTGGACAAAAGACAAAAATTACTTGAAGTTTCTGGAGAGTAAGCAAAAAAAAAAAAAAAAAAAAAAAAAAACAAGACGCAGTTTTGAGAGAAAAACTGAAAAACTGGAAGAAGAGAGTGACACAAGATACTTCACATTTTGGGTGGAAGACCGTTAAGCCTGAGGTTAGGCCAAAGTTGTGGCACAGTGTGGGGCTCCAATAATCTGTAGTTTTTCTGGTGCGAAGATCCAAAATACAGAGTTCAGTGCAACCTGCATCATTATAAGGTGAGATTGGAAACTTAGAAAAGAAAGAACCAAAGAAGGATGTTGAGGCTCCTTCTACAGTTTGGCTATTTTGGACATTGCTCCTATAAACATTGGGGTGCAGGTGTCCTGGTGTTTCACTATATGTGTATCTTTGGGGTAAAAACCCAGTAGTGCAATTGCTGGGTCATAGGGTAGCTCTATTTTTAACTCTTTGAAGAACCTCCCCACTGTTTTCCAGAGTGGCTGCACCAGTTTGTATTCCCACCAATAGTGTAAGAGAGACTCCTAACTCTAGGAAACAAACAAAAGGTAGTGGAAGGGGAGGCGGGCTGGAGGGATGGGGTAACTGGGTGATGGGCACTGAGGAGGGCACTTGATGGGGTGAGCACTGGGTGTTATACGGTAGCAAATCGAATTTCAATTAAAAAATTGTAAACACGATATTAGCAAAACCCAATAAATGAAATGAAGTAAAATAAGGTATGCCTATATAAATGATTTTATACGTATCTATATATAAAATAGGGATAAAGATTATATGTAAAAAAAAATGAACCAAAGAGAGATCCCTAAATTCTGTTTCTAAAATATAACTAAGTTTCTAGTTGGTCCTTAAACTATGAACACCCTGCAAATAGCTCAGTATAAAAAACTAAACTGGAATTAGAGCTGTCGCCAAAAAGAGTTTGCTGTATATTGCATGTTCAAACAAAAAGATAAGCACTCTTTGGAGGACTATAACACAGAACAAAATCTCCAAAATATTAAATTCAAAATACTCAAGATACAATCTAAAATTATATGACATACAAAGGATCAGGAAACTGTAATATATTCTCTAAAGAAAAGATAATAATGGAGACTAATCTAAAGATGACTCAGATGTTGGTATTAGCAGACTGAAGCTAGCAGACAAGCACTTAATCAAGCTATTATAGTTATGCTTAATGAGGTAAAGAAAAATGCACTGTAATAAATTAAAAATAGAAAGGCTCAGAAAAGAAATGAAAATTATAAAAAAGAACCAAATGTAAACTACCACACAAAAAATAATAACTAAAATAAAAAATTTACTGGATGGTCTTAACAGTAGAATGGTGATAACAGGAGAAAAAAAATCAGTAAACTCGAAAATAAACCAATAGAAATGCTCCAATCTGCAAAATAGAGAAAGAATGACTGAAAGAAAATAAACAGATATTCATGAATCTGTGTAACAAGGTCCAAAATTTAAGAAATTGAAGTTACAGAAGGAAAATAAGGAAAGGATGAAGCAGAAAAAAAAAAGTTTGGAAAAAATGTCTGAAAATGTACTCAATTTGTTGATACAAACAAAAAAAAAAACAGATACAAGAAACTCAGCAAATCCCAAGGATAATAAATATGAGGAAAATGATGACTCGGCATAACACAGTCAAACTGATGAAAACAAAAGATAAAGAGAAATCTTGAAAGCAACAACAGAAAAATGATATATAACATATAGATGATATGGTTAATGGTTGACTTTTTAAAAGATTTTATTTATTTATTTTAGAGACAGAAAGAATGAGGGGATGGGCAAAAAGAGAGGGAGAAAGAGAATCCCAAACAGACTTTCCGTTGAGCATGGAGCGCGATTCAGGGCTCAATCTCATGACCTGAGCCAAAATCATGAGTTGGATGCTCAGTTGAGCTACCCAGGTGCCCCAAATGGATTACTTCTCATCAGAAATAATGGAAGCCAAAAGATATTGGAACAACACAGTCAAACAGTAAAAAACTCGTCAAAGCTGAATTCTTCATCCAGTGAAAATACCCTTCAAGAAGGCAAAATAAAAACACAGATAAAAGAGAACTCGTGGGATCCCTGGGTGGCTCAGGGGTTTAGCACCTGCCTTTAGCCCAGGGTGCGATCCTGGAGACCTGGGATGGAGTCCCACGTCGGGCTCCCTGCATGGAGCCTGCTTCTCCCTCTGCCTGTGTCTCTGCCTCTCTCTCTCTGTGTATCTTTCATGAAAAATAAATAAAATCTTTAAAAAAGAAAGATAACTCAGAAAATTTATCTCCATCAGATTTTCAATATAAGAAATGCCGAAGGAAGATTTTTACATTGAAGAAAAATGGTACCAGAGAATCTTGGATCTTCAGGAAAGAATGAAGATCATCAGAAATGCTAAGTATCTAGGTAAATATAAAGGGCTATTTTCCTCTTAACTCCTTTAAAATACATAGGATGATTCAAAGCAAAAATTATAACATTTTCTTATGAAATTTTTAATATATATAAATAAAATACATGACAACTATAGCCAAAAGAACAGTAGGGAGAAGAAAAATGGACCAATACAATTGCAAGGTTTTTACATTTTATGTGAAATGATACACTATTAATTCAAGGTAGACTGTGAAAAACTAAAAGTATATATTGTAATCCCCAGAGTAACTAATAAAAAAAAAAAAGGCAAAAAGGTAAAAATTCCAAAGAGACTGCATAAAATAAGTCTAGCTAAAATTTCCTAAAACACTAGATAAAATTAAGTGAAATTTTAAAAAATAACTAAATAAACCAAAATAAGTCAAAAAAGGAGAAAGAGAAGAACCAAAAATGGGGAGGACAAGTAGTAAACAAAATAATAAAATAGTAGACCTAAATCCAACCACATAAATAATTGTATTATATGTTAATCGAGTAAACAACCCAATTAAAGACAGAGATTATCAGAATAGATTTTTGTAACAGAAGACCCAACCAGGGACACCTGGGTGGCTCAGTGGTTGAGTGTCTGCCTTTGGCTCAGGGTATAATCCTGGGGTCCTGGGATTGAGTCCCACATCAGGCTCCTTTCAGGGAGCCTGCTTCTTCCTCTGCCTATGTCTCTGCCTTTCTGTCTCTCATAAATCAATAAATAAAATCTTAAAAAAAAACCCAGAAGATCCAACCATATGCTCTCTATAAGATATTTTAAATATAAATATACAGATGAGTTGAAAGTAAATGGGGAAAAAAAACCATGAAAATTGCAAGTATAAGAAAGATGGGATAGCCAAATTAGTATGTTAAATACTAATAAATAGCTTCAAACAGAGTATTTCCAGAGGCCAAAGGGGGCATTCCATACTGATGAAAATGGGCCAATTCACAGGAAGATAAAACAATCATAATTGCATACACATTCAATAACCAAGCTTCAAATTCATGAGGCAAAATTGACAGAATTAAAGAAAGATAATACCCTAAATATATTTGGAGGTATTAATATCTCTCTCTTACAAATTTATGGAATACATAGGTAAAATATAAGTAAGAATACGGATGACCTGAATAACATGATCAACCATCTGGCCTAATACAGAACACTACACCCAACAACTGCAGAATAGATGTTCTTTTTAAGTGCACATGATACTTTATATCAAGACAGACAAGTATACTTGGCTACAAAAAATGTCTCAAATGCTGTATGATTGACATCACACAAATTATGCTCTTGGAAAACAGTGAAATTAAATTGGGAATAAATAGCAGTAAGATACGTATATTATTGAAGAAACTTCCAAATATTTGGAAATTAAATAACACCCTTATAAATACATGGGTCAAAGCAAAATGACAAGGGAAATCAGAAAACATTTAGAACTGAGTAAAAATTAAAGCACAATATATCAAAATTTGTGGGATGCAGCTAAAGCAATGTTCAGAGTAAAGTTTATAGCTTTAAAATGTTTATATTAGAAGAGAAGTTAAGGGGCCCCTGGGTGGCTAAGTCAATTAAGCACCCAACTCTTGATTTCAGCTCAGGTCATGTTCTCAGGGTCATGAGATAAAGCCCTGCATCAGGCTCCACTCTTAGTGGGGATTCTGCTTGAGATTCTCCTTGGCCCCTTCCCCTGCTCATGCACATTCTCTCTCAGTAAGTAAATAAAATCATTTAAAAGAGAGAGAGAGAGAGATACAGAAGTTAAAATCAATGACCTAAGGATCCCTCTTCAAAAGTTTTTTTTTTTAAGAGCCAATGAAACCTAATGTAGAAAGAAGGAAATAAAAATAAGCAGAAATCAGTAAAATAGAAAATAGATAAAATTCATAGAGGCAAATGCTGGTTCTTTGAAAAGATCAACTAAATCACTAAAGTCCTACTTACCCTGATCAAGATAGAAAGCACAAATTACCAATATAAGACATAAAAGAGGGGTCCTCACCACAAACTTCACAGATATCAGAAGGAAAATAAGAGAATATTTTAAAAAACATTTTGCCAACAGGGGCATCCCGGGTGGCTCAGTGGTTTAGCGCCACCTTCAGCCCAGGGTGTGATCCTGGAGACCCAGGATGGAGTCAGGCTCCCTTCATGGGGCCTGCTTCTCTCTCTCTCTCTCTCTCTCTCTCTCTCTCTCTCTCTCGAATAAATAGATAAAAATTTTTAAAAAACATTTTGCCAACAATTTCAACCACTTAGCCAAAATGGACAGATTCCTTAAGAAATACTACTTACCAAATTTGACACAAAACAAAAAGAAATATCTATTATCTATTTGTTCAAAGAAAATGCCAAGCTCATATGGATTCACTGGTGAATTTTATGAAATATTTAAGGAGGAAACAATACTAATAGTATACAAAACTTTCCAAAATTAGAGAATAAGGGAATACTTTCTCAACTCATTTCATGAGGCTAATATCACCAAAATAAAAAGTCTGGCCAAGATAGTATTAAACAAAATGAAGAAGCTTTATTTTTTTAAAGCAGCTGGAAGTAAGTATTTCTGTAAAAAAAATTACTTCCAAATGTTTGTAGGCTTACACTTTTCTACCTAGGTTGACTTATTATAGATACAGCTGTTTGAAAGTACTCTGGAATGAAATTTAAAGCTGTTTAATTAAATCACACAGATTTTTAACATATTTATTTATTAAATGCTTTATAAAGCTTTCTCTTTTTTTAAAGATTTATTTATTTTAGAGAGATAGAGAAAAAGCATGAAAGTTGCGGGGGTCGGGGTAGGGAGAGGAAAGAGAATCTCAAGCAGATTCCACACTGAGTGGGGTTCCTGATGTGGGGCTCGATCTTACAACCCTGAGACCAAGACCCGAGCAGAAATCAAGAGCTGGACATTCAACCAACTGAGTCACCCAGGTGTCCCTACAAAGCTTTCTTTATATCTACCTCAATTATCTATTTTTTACTTTTATACAGCCTCAAATCCTTTGTAAAGTATGTGTAATATAAACAACTGAAAATAATAAGCTCTAGGGAAATGGTACTTAAGAGAGTGGCTGTTTTATTAAGCTGATGCATATTTTCCTATATGTTTTTCCCCATATTTTTTAAAAAGGAATTTCTCAAGGGTGAGTATATATATTTGTCTAATAAATCCCACTGTGTCTCTAGGATTATTAGTGTTTGAAAGAGTATTTTCTTTTTATTTCCTAAAAGAGCTTCTGGAAAATTGCCAGAATTTTTAAAGGGTGAAAATCTCATTTAACATAAAAAAAAAACTTTTAAAAATTAAACAAAGTACCACTCTTTAGAACTGCTTTGAGAAGAACTGCCATCTTTTCTGTAGACTATTCCTAACTTTAATTAGCTGTATGACTATGGGTAAGTCATTTTATCAATCTGGACATTGGTTTCTTAATTTTTAATGAATTATGGGTGGAGAAGAAAAGACAGGTAAACATTTATATGATCTCAGGGCCAGAGGCAGTGAGTAGGAGAAGCTTTTCTAAGCAAAGCACAATATAGAAGCCATAAAAGAAAAGCCTAAAAGGTTTGATTTTATAAAAAATAAACCCAAAATTTCCACCAGGTGAAACAAAAAAAAACTTCATCATAAACAATGATGATGACAGGGAAAGTGTTTGAAACAAACTTGATCATGTATATAAAGAGCTTCAAAGAATTTATAAAACAACAAGAAAAAGACAAATATTCCAATAGAATAAAGGAGTAAAATCACAGGCAATTTCCAAAAGAACTCAGACTCCAAATTATTTTTTTAAAATGGAATAATCCAGGAGCACTTGGATGACACAGCTGGTTAAGCTTTGGGCTCTTGATTTTGGCCTAGATCAAGATCTCAGATTGTGAAATTGACCCCTAGTTGGATTGGGTTTCCTGCTGGGCATGAAGCTTTCTTAAGATTCTCTCTTCCTCTCCCCCTGCATCTCCACCACCACTGGACCACTGGTGTGCACCTGCACATACTATCTCTTAAAAAAAAATCTGATGAATGCAATTTTTTACAAGTGTGATATCCTTTGTTAATTGTCAGATTGGTTATGACTAAACAATGTGGAATATCCAATGTGGGGGAATGAAAAAATTATGTGACTGGTTTGTTTTAGGAAAAGAGTTATCTTTACTTACAAAAAGATCTTAATAACTTATTTGGGATTGGTAGGAAAAAACAGAATTAGATAAAAAAATGAACAGGAATTTTGGATGGAGTAGGGGGAGGAATAAACAAAGAGGCTGGAATAAAGCTACTGTGGAAAGCTGGAGCTTACTTTAGGAGAAATGGCCAAGGTTCTCTTAAATTTATTTTTATTATTTTTTAAAAAAAGATTTATTTAGTTATTTTAGAGAGAGAGAGAGAGAGAGAGAGAGCCCATGAGCAGTAGGGACAGAGGGAAAGGAAGAGAATCTCAGGTAGACTCCCTGTTGAATATGGAGCCCAGCATTGGGCTCCATCTCAAGACTCTGAGATCATGATCTGAGCTGAAACCAAGAGCAACACTTAATCAACTAAGCCACCCGGGCACCCCAGCCAAAGTTCTTTTTTAAAAGGAGAAGCCAAGGGGATCGCTGGGTGGCTCAGTGGTTTAGTGCCTGTCCAGGGTGTGATCCTGGAGTCCTGGGATTGAGTCCTGCATTGGGCTCCCTGCATGGAGTCTGCTTCTCTCTCTGCCTGTGTCTCTGCCTGTCTTTCTGTATCTCTCATTAATAAGTAAATAAGATCTTAAAAAAAAAAAAAAGAAGTCAAATATTTAATTTTAAATTATTTCCTATGGGATCCCTGGGTGGCGCAGCGGTTTGGCGCCTGCCTTTGGCCCAGGGCGTGATCCTGGAGACCCGGGATCGAATCCCACATCGGGCTCCCGGTGCATGGAGCCTACTTCTCCCTCTGCCTGTGTCTCTGCCTCTCTCTCTCTGTGACTATCATAAATAAATAAAAATTTAAAAATAAATAAATAATTTCCTATATTAAATATTTAATTTTAAATTATTTCTTTGATGCATTATCTAACATAATCTCTTAAATTAGAAATACAAATAACAGTAACGCCTTGCCTATATCTGGCAAGGCTACTACTTGCTGTTTATAAAAGTGGACTCTGGTTGAGTTAATCATAAGGGGATTTAACAGAAGGATATTGGGCAGCTCACCCAAGGAGAAGGAGAGCTAGAGAACTAGGCATGGGACTAAGCAGCTGGTTAAAACAACCAAATCATGTCCAAACCTGGTTTTGGCAGGGAAACACTTAACAGTGTGCAGAGAAAGAGAGAGAGCAAGAGTGAGAGAATTTTACCATACTATCAGTGTCATTAGATCCCAAATTATACACAAACTAAAGCGTTTCTGGCTGGTCATATTCCTCTGATGTAGCACCAAGGGAAGTTACAAAAGTGAACTGTTGTAATTCCTGTAGTGAGAATGGACTTTGACTCCTACCAAAACTCAGAGAGTTCAGATTCTAGGTACCAGAATAATGAGAAATGGTCACTGCAGTGATATTTGGAGAAAAATCAAGGAGAAGCAGTTGTGCCCCATATTTGGGCTAATGCCTGGACATTGATAAAGAATAAACTGCAGGGCAGCCCGGGTGGCGCAGTGGTTTAGTGCCTCCTGCGGCCCAGGGCAAGATCCTGGAGACCCAGGATCAAGTCTCATGTCAGGCTCTCTGCATGGTGCCTGCTTCTCCCTCTGCTTGTGTGTGTCTGCACCTCTCTCTCTGTGCCTCTATGAATAAATAAATTAAAATCTTAAAAAAAAATAAACTGCAAAACACAGAGATGAATTAGTAAACTGAGTCCAGCAACATATAAAAAGTATGGCACACCATGACCACATGGAATTTATTCCACAAATGTAGGGTGGTTGATATCCAAAAAATCAATTCATATAATATACGATATCAGTAGAATAAAGGGGAAAATGGCATGATTGTCTCAACAGAAAGAGTATTTGACAAAATTCAACACGATAAAAACATTCGACAAACTAAGAATAGAAAGGAACTTCATCAATGTAAAGGACTTCTATGAAAACTCGTGGTTAACATCATACTTAATGATGAAAGACTGAATGCTTTCGCCCCTAAGATCAAGGATAAGACAAGGTTGTCAGCTCTTACCATTTTTATTCGACACTGTCCTGGCAATTCTAGCAAGGGCAATTAGGCAAGAAAAGGAAATACAAGGCATCAGATTGGAAGGGAAGAAGAAAAACTATTTCTATTCACATGTGACATGATCTTGTATGCCGAAAATCCTAAGGAATCCACCTAAAAACTATTGGAACTAAAATATTTTCTGCAAAATTTAGGATACATGATCAATACACAAAAATAAATTTTACATCTATGTACTTGTAATGAACAAACTGAAAATAAAAGAAAATTCCATTTGTAATAGCATCAAAAAGAATAAAATAGGAATAAACTTAACCAAAAGAAAAAAAAGAAAAAGAAAGAAAAACCTATGCTCTGGAAACTACAAAAACTTCATTGAAAAAAAATTAAAGAAGACTTAAATAAATGGAAAGGCATTTCATGTGCCATACTGGAAAACTTAATACTGTTAAGATGGCAATAATTCCCAAACTGATCTACAGATTCAATCTGATCACTATCAAAATCCTAGCTGCATCTTTTTTTCAGAAACTGACAAGCTGATATTAAAATTCATAAGAAAACTCAGGGATCCAGGATAACCAAAACAATTTGGAAAAAGAACAAAGTGGAAGGACCATATTTTCCAATTTCAAGACTTACTACAAAGCTATTTGTAATCAAGACAAGAGATCAACTGGCATAAGGACAGACATAAGATCAATGGAATAGAACTGAGGAGTCCAGAAATAAACCTTCAAATTTGTGGTCAGTTGGTTTTCAACAACAATGTGATGACATTTTAATGAAGAAAGGAAGTCTTTCTGGACTGCAACTGGATATGCACATGCAAAAGACTGAAATTGCATATACACAAAATTTATGCGTATACACATACAATAATTAATGGATCAAAGGCCTAAATGTATGAGTTAAAACTATTAAAATCTTACAGGATAAGATAGGTATATATCTTAGTGATGCTGGAATGGGCAACAGTTCATTAGATATGACACCAAATCACAAGCAACTAAAGAAAAGATAGATAAATTGGACATCATCAAAATTTAAAAATTTGTTCTTCAAAGAACACTATCAAGAAAGTGAAGATAATTCATAGAGTGGGAAAAATATTTACAAAGCAAATATATGATAAAGGTTTTTATCTAGAATATATAAAGAATTTACAACTCAATAATAAGAAAAATAGTCCAATTAAAAATGGGCAAATGAGGGGTACCTGCGTGGCTCAGTCAGTTAGGTGTCCAACTCTTGACCTCGGCTCAGGTCTTGATCTCAGGGTAGTGAGTCCAAGCCCCTTCTTGGACTCCATACTGGGTGTGGGGCCTACTTTAAAAAAAAAAAAAGAAGGGTAAATGATTTGAATGGCCATTTCTCCAAAGATATACAGACAAATTAACACATGAAAAGATGTTCAGCATCATTAGCTATGAGGGAAAGGCAAATTAAAATCACAATGAGATACAAATTCACACTCAATAGAATGGTTGTAATAAAAACACAGAAAGTTACAAGTGTTGTAGGGTGTGTAGAGAATTTGGAATCCTCATACATTACTGATGGGAATATAAAATAGTGCAGCTTCTTTGGTAAAGAATTTGGCAGTTCTTCAAATAGTTAAACAGAGTTACCATATGGACCTAGCAATTCCACTGATAAGTATACACCCAAGAGAAATAAAAACATATGTTCACACAAAAACTTGTACATGAATATTCATAACAGTATCATTCATAATAGCCAAAAAGTGGATACAACTGAAATGCCCATCAACTGATGAACAGATAAATAAAATGTGGTATATCCATAAGACAGAATATTATTCAACAAAATAAATTAAACAAGAATAAAAAAAGAAATGCGGTTACATGCTAGAACATGAATGAACCTTGAAAAACATTATGCTAAGTGAAAGCCAGTCACAAAAGTCCACATCTTTTATGATCCCATTTATATAAACTATCCAGAATAGGCAAGTCCATAGACATAAAGTAGATTAGGGGTTGCCTCGGGCCAAAGGGTTGCAGCTAGGGAGATGAGGAGTGAATGCTAGTGGGTATAGGATTTAGGGGAAGAGGGTGATGAAAACAATGCTCTTAAAACATTGATTTTTGAAAGGGGCATCTAGGTAGCTCAATTGGTTGAGTGACCAACTCTTGATTTCAGCTCAGGCCATGATCTCAGGGTCCTGGGATTGAGCCCCATGTCAGGCTCTGTACTCAGCGCAGAGTTGGCTTGGTATTATTCTGTCTCCCTCACCTTCTCCCTCTGCCCCTCCTGCCCCACCCCCGCCAACACACTTTCTAAAGTAAATAAAATTTTTAAAAGAAACAAACATCGAGTAGCACCTGGGTGGCTCAGTGATTGAGCAACTGCCTTTGGCTCAGGTTGTGTTCCGGGGGTCTGTGGACTGGGTCCCACACTGAGCTCCCCACAGGGAGCCTGCTTCTCCCTCTGCCTGTGTCTCTGCCTCTCTCTCTCTCTCTCTGTGTGTGTGTGTGTCTCTCATGAATAAATAAATAAAATGTTTAAAAATAAAAAAGAAACAAACATTGATTGCAAGGATGCTTGCCCAACTCTGAATACATCAAAAACCATTGCACTGTATACATTAAATGGGCGAATTGTATGGTGTGTAAAGTAGATCTCAAAATAGCTGTTGCTAAAAACAAAACAAAACAAACAAAAACACAGAAGAGAAAGAGAAATTAGGTAAATCAGAAATTAAAATCAGAAGTGACTAGGAATAAAATAAATTACTGCAACTTTCAGAATCATGGGGAAGATTCTAGGTTTATTCTAGAGCATAAAATCTGAGTTTTGAGAAAGTTTTATCTAGCTTTTGTAGGAAGAGCAATCTCTTTAATGTAGCAAACCTACTCCAAAGGATGAATGTGTGTGTGTGTGTGTGTGTGTGTGTATATATATATATATATATATGTTCATTAGAGCCTGCTTTGTAATATTGAAAATTGGAAGTATTCTATGTCCATCTATAAGTAATGCTTCTCAATCCATCCTAGCTGACTCAGTCCCCTTTTTATAATAAATATTTTGTTAAGACTTCCTTTACAGTCCTGAAATGGAAGTCATAGATACCTAAAACAAAATATACCTAATTGTAATATTAAAGAGAAATAAAAGGAAAGCAATTTGTAACAAAATTCGTATTTAAAAATGTAAAAACTCTAAACACAAAACATACTCTAGAGGGCAGTACCATCCAGGTAAGAACTCATTATCTACAGCAAGCTGGTTAGATAATTTATGATATATCCAAACAAAGAAATGATGTATTTCTAGATCCACTGACATATTATTGAATCAAAAAGCAGGTTGTAAAACAGCAATCACATTGATAGTTTTGTTTATGTAAATATACGGAAAAAGGTCTAAAGAGATGCTTACTAGGATGCTGATGACAAGAATTGTCTCTAATGATGAGATTCATAAAGATTTTTGCTTTCTCCCTATATATTCAAACTTCTTTGTCTATAAATAAATTTAATAGTTTACGGCAAGTGCCAGTGGGACCATCACAACACAGATCCCATGGGTTCTGGAGTGAGGTCATATCATCTGCAATGGAATCTTAAATATCTTTTGAATAATTTCTGGCCTTTTCCAGTCAGATGCCAAAGACGGTGTTGGGGCTAGTCACAGTACATGGATAGCCATGGCCATCTCTGGTGTTGTCAGGTGAGCATCACGGCTAAGTAGTACTGCCCACCAGGAAGTTGGTGGTCATGCACTGTGAGGGCATCCACATTTCTGGCAATTTCTACAGAAACAAATTGTGGTACCTGGTCTTCTTCCACAAATGCATGAACACCAACTCATCCTGTGGGCCCTACCACTTCCAGTCCCCTGTTACTTCTGGGCCACTGGCTACATCTTTTGGTAGAATGGTACAAGGCATTTTGCTGCTCAAGACCAGGTAAGGCCTAGCCACCTTGGACAGCCTCGTGGTATTTGATGGGATCCCACTCCTGCTCCTGTGACCCCTTCCCCATAAGAAGAAAAAGCAGATGGTGGTTTTTATTGCCCTCAAGGTTGTATAACTAACTGAAGCTTACTCAGAAGTTTGCATACCTGGGGCACCTGGTTTGCAAGATTCCCTGGAAGTATAGGCCATGATAGCTATGCTAGAGGAGAAGAGAAAGAAGGTCAAGTTCCATTATAGGAAGAAATAGTAGCTCATGAGGTAGCAGAAACAGGCCAAGAATGTGGAGCAGACATTTAACAAATACAAAGAAGTCTTCAAGACCCATGGACTCCTTATTTGGGTCCCCAAAAGACTATTTCTCATGCTTGGCCTGGCCTTTCCATCTTCCATTGGTATCTAGGACGTGACAGTCCCAATGTCCAAGTGCCACAGGCAGCCACTTATGAGTGGCCCTGAAAGTGAGGGAAATATCTCCAACTGGGTAGAGATTTGACTTGTGCATTGGGTAGTTTGAGTGGAAAGTTATGGGCATTGGCAAAAAGCTTCTCTGCTTGGTCAGAGTCTGGAGGGAGAAAGACAGGAGATAAAGAGGTCTGGGGAAAAGGCATGTGGTTCAATCTGTAAAAGTAGATATGAAATGTGAAGATCTTTGCTTCACACATTAATGCCCAACAGAGAGCTTTCATCACAGAAGAGCACTAAACAACTACAAGAAATAGTAACTTGTCCAGATAACATCACCCAGTCTTTTGCCAGCTACTTGGTGGCAAGTTGTCTACCTTGGATTCATTCCATCCTGGAAGTAGTATGTATCTTGACTGGAATACAAAAATATATTCCAAGTTAGACCTCTTGCCTGAATGGTCTTAACCAGTACCATTGAGGATTTAAAGTGTTTGGTCCGGGATCCCTGGGTGGCGCAGCGGTTTGGCGCCTGCCTTTGGCCCAGGGCGCGATCCTGGAGACCCGGGATCGAATCCTACGTCGGGCTCCCGGTGCATGGAGCCTGCTTCTCCCTCTGCCTGTGTCTCTGTCTCTCTTTGTATGACTATCATAAATAAATAAAAATTAAAAAAAAAATAAATAAAGTGTTTGGTCCAATGACCAGGTAGTTAATATAGTAGTGAACATATGACCATAGGATCCACTGATCTTTTCATAAACTATGCCACCTAGACCAACTACTTGTCTTACTTGTTGAAGATTCAGCTGAGGTGCTAGCTTGCAAAGGATACCTTCTGAGAAGGGACATCATCCTCTAGGACTCAAGGTAAACTCTAAATTAATATTCATTATATGGTACAGGGTCCCCAATAGGGAGAATATATGGGGGTCCAATAGCTGAAGGGTGGAAGTAGGATTATTTCTCTACATTGGTTATCAGTGATCCACGTGGGGAATTTTTAACCTTTTTCTCCCAGAGGTTAGGGATGTTGGCTTCAGGAAGAGTCCCGTTAAACCCCCAGCTACTGCTAGGTCACTTTAGAATCTTCATTCCAAGAAACCAGCAGGAAAGAATAATTGACCCTAATCTCCACAGCTTATACAATGCAGACAGGAAAGAGTATGTTTGATAATCAAGTAATCCATTTGGGTGTCTTAGTTTCCACTTGACCAATTTAGATGGTACATGGGCAAGTGCAACAGCCACAACTTGAGAAGGACCTGGTGATGAAGGGCTAAGTTACTTCAGAGAAGATGGTCTAGGTCACTGCACTAAAAAAGCACTAAATAGGGACACCTGGGTGGCTCAGCTGTTGAGCGTCTGCCTTTGGCTCAGGACGTGATCCCAGGGTCTGGGATCGAGTCCAACATCGGGCTCCCTGCATGGAGGCTGCTTATCCCTCTACCTATGTTTCTGTCTCTCTCTGTGTGTCTCTCATGAATAAATAAATAAATAGTTTAAAAATAAATAAATAAAAAAGCACTAAATAAACAGCGGGCGAGGGGAATCTAGAACGGGTGGCAGAGAAAGGAGATAACCAGCTTCAATTTGGGCCCCCAAAGCAGCTTCAAGGACTGTAGTTAATCCCACCAGCCCTTTTCTAGTGAATTTTTCCAGGAAAAGAGACCCAACAGAACTTTGGAAGAGCTGCTTCTAGAACTTATTATATGTAAAGGGGTGGATGGTCATAAATATTGTGGTGTACTGCAGAGATCACCCCATCCAGGACCAAAGTCATTCTATACCAGCTGCTAGAATTACTGGAGGCTGATAGCTTTCAACTGATCATACTCTAGAACTTACCTTTGGCTCAAGGAGGACCTCCTTACTTCTCTGGGTTCAGCCAAAATGATTGATCACTGAGGTAGCATAAAGTCTTCAAAGCTGTCTGTAGACAAGGCTGACACCTTTGCTGGACTGCATCATAGTTTAACTTCTTCCTGTGTCCAATCTTACTTCCTTCACTCATTCCAGAGGTGGATCCCAAGAGGAAGGCCAGTGAAATTTCTGCACCTGAATCTTCATGTCAAAGAGTATTTCCTGGGGAACTCGATCTGTGATGGATTCCCTTCCCTGTGTACCTCATAACTAAGACCTTTTGTATTGTAAGTTTTTATTTTATTTTATTTTTATTTTTATTTATTTTATTTTATTTTATTTTTTTTGTATTGTAAGTTTTTTTTAAAAAAAATAAAAGTTGCTTAAATGACAAAGGGGATTTATTGGCTCACATAACTGGGCAGGTATCAGGATTGATTTGATTCAGTAGCTGAATGATGTCAAGGCCCCGGTTTTGCTCCATTTCTCTGCTCTGCTTTAGAATCAGCATTATTCTAAAGCCAGCTTTGTTCACAATGACAGTAACTGCAGTAATTCCAGGGTTTATATACTCAACCTTCACCATCCAAATGGAAAGAGAGCAGGCTTTTAGCAGCTTTATTTAAAGAATAAGGAAAAATCTTTCTCAGAGTCACAGCAATTCAAGGTTCACAGACAAATTGGTCAAAGTCTGGGTTTCCTAATCCACTCACTGTGACAAGAGGTATGGGATTATCTTGAGTGCTGGAATTGTTGGTTTGTTTATATCTTTGCCTTCCAAAATCACAGGGATGCTACACAAGGGGGAAGTATGAAAGAGATGTTGTGGAGACAAACTATATTCATTTGCTAGTGCTGCCATAACAAAGTACCACAGACTGGGTGCTTAAACAAGAGAAATCTATTTTCTCACAGTTCTGGAGGCTACCAGTCTAAGAGGTTGGTAGGGTTGTTTCTTCTGAGGCCTTTTTTCTTGGCTTGTAGATGACCATCTTCTCCTGCCTTTGCATGGTTTCCCCTCTGTGTGCACACATGTCTATGTCCTAATCTCCTTTTGTTGTAAGGATATCAGTCACATTGGGTTTGATACAGTAGCTGAATGATGCAGGCCTACCCTAAAGAACTTATTTTAACTTAATCAGCTCTTTAAAAACCTTGTCTTCAAATACAATTATGTCCTGAGGTGTACTAAACACATGAACTTTTTGGGGGGGCATGATTCAGCCCATAACACAAACTCAACATCATCAATTACATACTGAAATATGTTCATTTGATTGACCGTTGCAATAAACTGTAAACTCTTTAAGGGCAAGAACAATATCTCATTTATACCACCAGTGCCCAGCACAGAGTTTGGTACACAGTAGGTAGTCAAAAGGAGACACAACTGCTTGCTAAGGACTATAAAGAGTTCGTCATACTTGGTAAGTATGAGGTCACTGGTGATTTTTTCCAAGAGCAGTTTCAATGGAGTGGTGATTACATAACCTAATTGTTGTGGGTTTAAGAGTGAATGGACAGGTTCGACGATACAAAAATTAAAACCTTCTTATGACAAAAGGCATCATGAGGAAAGTCAAAAGAGGATTATGAAAAAAATAGTATTTACATATATGGAACACCAGGAGTTAATAAGGCCTAATATAAAAAAGATCAGAAAAATATGAAGACAAACAACTTAATATAAAAACATAAAAAAGACCATGTACAGCCCAAAAATATATGAAAACAAGTTCAGCCCTATTAGTCGTCAGGGAAACACTAATTAAAATAATAGTGAGAGAGCATTTAATGCACATTGTACGAACAAAAATGTTAGGATTTGTGCTTCAGTCCTGATCAGAGAATAGACATTCTTCTGCCTTTTGACTGGAATGTGAACTGCAATAATTCTACAGGTAATCTGGTGGTGTCTCACTCAAGACATCTTTGGTCAAAAGTAACAGAAAATCCAATTTACAGGGCAGCCCGGGGGGCTCAGAGGTTTAGCGCCGCCTTCAGTCCAGGGTGTGATCCTGGAGACCCGGGATGGAGTCCCTTGCTGGGCTGCCTGCATGGAGTCGGCTTCTCGCTCTGCCTGTGTCTCTGCCTATCTCTCTCTCTCTCTCTCTCTCTCTCTGTGTGTGTGTCTCTCTAAATAAATAAATCTTAAAAAAAAAAAAGAAAATCCAATTTACAACCCCTCTGAGCCAAAAGTTACTTATAGAGTCACATAACTGAAAATCTAGACATAGCTAGATGGAATCTATTTAAATGTTATTAGAATCTAATTTCTTTCCAAGTCTTAGTTCTATCTTCTTCTTCAGTCTGTCTTCATGAAGAGAGCTTACATCCTTACAGCAACAAGTCTAGCAAAGAAGAAAAGTCCTTGATCTCTTACTGTCCTGAAATTGATTCATGTGCTCATCCCTGAACTACAGAATATTATACCTATGTGATATTATGCTCTTATCGACCAAATGTAGAAGCCAAAGGAGGAGTCAATACCATTGTAACTGCACAGAGTAATTAATAGAGGAGGACTAAATGATCTAAAGAAAATGAGGTGCTGTCACTAGAAGAGGGGATGAATGTTGGGTGTCAAAACAAACAAGACAAACAAAATCCATATAGATCTTCTACAGGCAGTATCTATTCAAAATGTATACATATCTTTTGTTTCAACAATCTCACTCTAAGGATTTGAGTCTATAGAAAAAAACCCACACAATTTAAAGAAGCTACATGTATAAGGATACTCATTCTAGCAATGTTTATAATGGCACAAAATCTGGACAAATCTAAATGATCTATTAATAAAGAAATGGCTTAAAAATTATGGCACATTAATAGTATATTGTACAGCTAGTTAAAAGAACGAGCTAGATAAGAGATCCATGATAAACTTCAGGAAGAAAAAGTTGCAGAAAAATACATACGATGTAATTCATTATTTGCAAAAATCAAAATTTCTATTAATGTGTTTCTATTACCATTGGAAAAAGCATGGAGAGAGACATTGACCTTTTAACCTTGATTTTTATCTAGGATTGAGATAGGGAAAGGAAAACTTTCTTTATTTGCTTCTGAAATATACTTTGTTATACTTCTGTGTTGTTTGAATTGTTAAAATGAATGTTTGCTGCCTTTTAAACAAGCGAGTAGAAAGTGAAATGAGGAAGTAGTTTTAGATATAAACTATTTTTAGATTTGGAGAGAAGATAAATTAATCTTCAGTAAAGCAGAGATTGAAAATATTGAAGATAGAATAACCCATAGCATGGGCCCTGAGGGGATGGAGAGGATTCATTTCAGAGCAGTCCCCAAAGTACCAGTCCTGGGATGGCCTCACTGTTCCACAGGGAAATGCAAATAAACAACATAGTTCATAAAACTTTAGGGTTGAAAGTGCATTTTTAAAAAAGGAATTCGGAGTGATAGGAGATGGGAGGATTTTAAAAATATATATATACTGTTGTCAAGATTAAAAAGTTAGCAGCCCTATGTCAGTTCCTAAACTGTTGGAAATGCTGATGGTCTATAAATCCCAAAGTCTGTAAAAAACAGATCTACAGAGCAAGTAGAAAGCTAAGGATTAAGCAAGAGAAGAGCGAGGGCTTCCTCTGTGGTAAAGGAAAACAAGTGTGGGCAGGCAGTTACAGACAGACTTGGCAGGTATAGGGGAAAGACGGTAAGTAAAAGACTATGGTGAGATCTTTTGCTGGGTTCAGGGTTGAATGGCTCTGCAGGAGTGATTGTGAGGTTGAAACTTGAGGGAAGTGGTAAAAAATGGTAAGAGGTGCTGTGGGGGATGGGAGACCAACCTGAGAGAAACTAGAGTTTTTATATGGAATAATAATATCTGGCTATATTTTGTTCAGATTTGCTCTTTGATGAAATTGCCCTTGGTCCTTTTTGTATTCTCTCCCTCATTTGACAACCTCTTTCCCAACCAGCAGTTTGTTTTTATTCCTTTGATGACACATTCTGCTTTAGCTTGTTTTTGTACTTCTCTGTACTTACTAACTTGTCTCTGAGACACTGTTCATTCATCTATAACCACCTGACACCACCTCCCAGATAGTAGACACCCAAATGATTGTTGCTGTAGTAAATTTAATTCCACACAGAAAATGATTGGGTAAAAATCAGTATCACCTTGATTAAAATTCTTCACAGTTGTGAAAATAGAGATAAATCGTGGTTTTTTTTTTTTTTAATTTCTGCAAAACTAACTTTTCCCTATAGCATGTATTTTTCATTCCTTAAAAAGACACTATATATTTGGTCATATTTTCCTTATGAGTATTAAACTGTACACCCTTGGAATTCACACACTCCTGTTATAAAAATGCCAGAGATCATTAAAATAAAATTTTCCACTATAATGGATATGAAAACTGAGGACCAGAAAAATTAGGCAATTTGTTCAAAACTGCAAGGGTATCATGTGCAAGTCGATATTAGAGTTGTTTCCAACTTTAGAGTCTTTACATGGTGATTCCACCTCTTAATTTCAATTTTATTTTGTATTCAACTTATAGCAGTTAAATTAATAATACCAGTTATTTTTGGTAAAGCTCTCTTAAAACCAATAGACTATTACCCTTCCTTTTTTTTTTTTTTTTTTTTAAAGATGCCAGTATGTGTTTCTGCTGCTGTGTGACATGTTTGATATTTTAAGTGCCTAGTAACGTACAATAAGCCAATTGGGCATTCAGTTGAAGGTTGTTTTATGATGCGTAACATTTGTGTTATTTATGATTATAATCAAATCTAAATGTTGACAGTGATGATTGCTATATATCAATCTTTACTCCTGCATTTTATAGTTTATCACTTATTTAAAACTGTATCTCTTTATTACCCTGTAAATAAAAAACATTGAAACCACAGAGAGAGTAACAAATCCTCACATGCAAACATAACTAGGAGGATGCTGCAGGTAAAGAAATACAGTGTTTTCCCCGGGGAGGCAAGAGATGACCTATTACAGATCACCACCCTCTTTTCTATTTGCACATGAAAGTAGAAACCACTAGTGCATTAGCGTGAAGAGCCTTTTTTTCTCTTAAAACATTCTCACATAATACCTAGGAGTCCAACTCTAAAAACAGTGGAAAATTAATTATCCGCCAGAGAAAATATTTAAAAATTCATATTCTTCAGTATGGAGGTTCCTCCAAAAATTGAAAATAGAACCACCCTATGATCCAGTAAGCACACTATTGGGTATTCACCCCCAAAATACAAAAACAATAATTCAAAGGGACACATGCACCCCTATGTTTATTACAACATTATTTACAATAGTCAAACTATGGAAGCAACCTAAGCGTCCATCAACAGACGAATGGATAAAGAGAATGTGGTCCATATATACAATGGAATATTATCCAGCCCATAGAAAATAATGAAATTTTGCCATTTGCAACATGAATAGAGCTAGAAAGTATAAAACTAAATGAAATAGAAAAAGAGAAATAACATACGATCTCATTCATATGTGGCATTTAAGTAAGCAAAGGAGCAAAGGGGAAAAAAAAAAAAGAGACAAACCAGACTCTTTAACTACAGACAACTAATTGTTACCAAAGGGGAGGTGGTAGGGATTAAAAAGTACATTTATCATGATGAAAACAAAATAAAATAAAACGATAAAACAAGGGAGAAATGGCCCCCCGGGGGGGGGGGCGAGAAGTATTCCCATTGTTTAGTTTTGTGTAAATGGTTTGTTGTGGTCTTTTTTAGAATTATAGTTTTTTTTTTTTTTTTTTTAAGGATTTTATTCATTCATGAGAGACACAGAGGCAGAGACACAGGCAGAGAGAGAAGCAGGCTCCATGCAGGGAGCCGGATGCGGGACTCGATCCCGGGTCTCCAGGATCACGCCCTGGGCTGAAGGCGGCGCTAAACCGCTGGACCACCCAGGGATCCCTAAATTATGGCTTTCTATTGGCAGATATTATCATTTGACCTTTAATTAAATTTTAAGCACTACTTTTTTAACAAATAGATTTTCATATAAAATACCTACAGAAGAACGTCGCCCCGTTAGCCTCCACCTGAAGCTACACTCCTGGAGGTCCTGTCCTCTGGGCGAATGTGCTCGTATACACGACAAAGCTACACTCATTCTGTTGGGAGGGCTCATCACTGTCCTCGTTGACCTTGTAATTTTAGGGCATTCTTCCCTCGGAGAGTGACAGGGAAAGACGTTTCATAAAAACTTTGTTCTTCCAGTGGGGGGTAGGGGAGGGGGAAAAAAGTTAACTCCTCTAGATGGCGATTCCTTCAAATTTTCCAAACACAGCAAAGCCCATCGAAAGCCCCACACCTCGTATCAAAAAACTGCACAACGTGAACCCCCCGGAGACTTTGCGATAGGGACAAGGCGGCCGTTCACACACTCCTCCAGCAACCACTTGTCGAGTTTTCATGGGGTGACAGGCCCTGTGCCAGGAGCGGTTGTTATCAGTGTGAGACGCTGTCCCCGAGCCCACAGTGGGGTGGCGAGGCGGGCAGCGAGACGTCCGCAGGGGACGGGCAGGGGATGCGCAGGGGATGCGCAGGGGATGGGCAGGGGATGCGCAGGGTGAGGGCGCCTGCCGGGGCCGCGGCGCCGCAGAGCCGGGCACCGAGCGAGCGGGGTCCGAGGACAGCGGCTCCGCGCCGGGCGAGCGCCGTTAGGGACGCGCGGCGCAGCTGGCCCGCCCGGCACCTGGGCTCCGCCCCGCGGGGCTGCCGCGCGGGACCCGCGGGCGCGGGGAGGGCGCTCAGGCGCGCGCAGACGCCGCCCGGAGGGGCAACCGCGAGGCCGAAGAGTCCGGGGCCTTGAAAAAAGGCGCCGGTGCGAGGGTGAGGCCGCGGCTCCCAGGCCCCGGCGGGGGATCCACGAGGCGCACCTGTTCCCGTCGCGGCGGCCGACCTGTCGCCCTGCCGGGCCCAGAGCGCACGGCCCGCCTCCAAGTTAATCATCAGCAAGTTTCTTTGTTGTTGGAATTAAGACACGGGGTTGCGCGTAGGCTCGGGGGGCCCCTGTCCCACCCGCACTTTTTAAACGCCCGCCGGGAGCGAAGGAGGAGGCCGGGGGAGGGGAGGGGAGGGGGAGGGGGCGTCCAAGTCACCCGCACGCCGACCTCCCCGGAGGGCGTGTCTCAGGTGAGCAGGACTCGCCCCACCTCCCAGCAGCCGAAGGACGCTCCCCGCTACCCGGTTACCATAACGACAGGGCGGCAAACGCCACGCAAACCGCCTCGCGTCCAGGCCCCCAGGGGCCGCCCGCATTGTCCGCCGCGGGAGCAGCGCCTCCCACACGGCGCCTGCGCACAGTCCGCAGGGGGGAGGGGGGAGAGGGGCGGGGGAGGGAGGATGACAGCGCGCGCGAGACGTTTCCCAGAAGCCCGCGCCGCTCGCCGCCCTCCTCCCTCCCGCTCACAGGCCGCGTGACGTCACTCCGCCCGCCACGTTCCTAAGACGCTAAGGGTGGTTTGCCGGCGCCCCCCAGTGGTCCGGTGGAGCGTTGCAGCGCCGCGCGCGGGGGCCCAGCAAGCGAGGCAGGGAGCGCGGCGGGTTGGGCCGCCGCCGCCGCCGCCGCCGCCGCCGCGGCCGCCGTCGTCACCGTAGCGCGCCGACATGTGGCGGCGCGGCTGAGCGGAGGGGAGGGGGAGGAGGGGGAGGGCACGCGCGGGGAGGGGAGGGAGGAGGCCAGACAAGGCGGGGGGAGGGGGAGCAGCGGTGGCGCAAGTCGCGCGGAGCAGCGCAGCCCGGGGCCGCTCTCGCCACCTCCCGACCCGGCGCCCCCGGCGACAACTCCGAGCGGGCCGCGGAGTCCATGTTGGGGAACTTGGCGTCGTGACGGGGACCGCCGGAGCGAGCGCCTCCACCTCGGCCTGAGGTAAGCGCGGGCCGGCCCCGGGGGCGGGTGGGCTCCGGCGGGCGGGCGGGCGGGCGGGCGCGCGAAGTTTGCGGATTGCGCGCGGCCCAGGCGGCGTCGCGCGCCGGGAGGAAAGTTGGAGCCGCCTGTGGAGGCGGGGGGGGGGCCTCGGGGTCGTCGCCGCCCCGCCGGGAGGCCCCGCTCCGGCCGCCGCGCCGTCCGCACCCCGGGGCCGGGGCCTGGCCCGCGCCCGCCGCCCGAGCCCGCGGAGGCTGCCCGCGGCCCCGCGACGCCCGCCCCCCCGACTTGGGAGACTTCGGAGACTTCGCTTTTGTCAGCCGCGTCCCGGCCCGCTCGTGAAGCCAAACTTTACGGCGCCGTGACCTCCGCGCGGACGGGGCCGAGGCGGCGGGCGAGGCGGCCGCGCTCCCCTCCCCTCCCCCCCCCCGCCCCGAATTTCAAACTCTTCTCCCCCCGCCCCCACCCCCTCGACTTTTCAGCCCGTTTCCTGGGCTGACAACAAAAGGGCCGGATCTGAACTTCTCCGGATGCGTCGCCCTCCCTTCCTCGCCCGCACCTACAGGGATCCCGTTTCTTTGGGGGATCGCGGGCCGTCCGGCCCCTCCCCCACCCCACCCCCCTCACGTATTTTGGAAAACCTGCTTTGGAAGTAAACGCCCGGTGCAAGTAGTCGGGTTAAAATGCAGATGGGAGTGTTGAAATCGTGAGAGTTCGCCTCCCCCCCCCCCCCGCCCCCCCCCTCAGCGTGTCTCTGTGGAGGATTTTCGTAGCGTCCACACCGCGCGGGCTTAGTCCCGGGCCGGGTTAGCAGCCAGCGTCTCCGCACGCCCTCCGTGAGCCACGGGGTTGGGGGGGAACTGCTCAGCAGGTCCTTAAGGTTCGGCCGGTGGACGCTGGCCTTAGGTTTTCCCATTGTGGGTTTTTTCTTTTTTTTTTTTTTTTATCCCCCACTGGAAAATCGGGAAAAGCCTAATGAAGGAGGAGATGGCAGTTTTCATTCTAGAAACTTAATTCAAGCATATGGCTCCTTCCCTCAGAATATGGGAAGCGAAACAGTCTTCAGTAACTGGTGGTTTTTGTGTTGTTGTTTGTTTTTACTGGTAATTAATTGTCTTAAAATTTTGATAAGGCTCAAATCTCTAGACCGCCGCTTTCTCTTTTCCTGTTTCTTTGGCAGTTGTCTTAAATCCTTAAATCGTCCCCCCCCCCCTTTTTTTTTTGTTTTTGTTTTTGTTTTTTTTTGGCCGTTGGTTAAAAGCTGCAGTAAAGAAGTTTGTGGGATTTTAATTTTTGTTGCTTTGATTGATTGAGCAGGTAAAGATTTGACATTGGCTTTGAGTTTGTTTTATACTCTTCTCTGGAAGATAATCTGAATTTACTTTTTATATGGTTAGTTTTTGCCATAGGAGTTTTTAAAATTATTCTCAATTGTAGCTGCACTTCTTCATTTCATTATAATTTTTTTTTTTTTTTTTTTTTGGTGCAAGTATATTAATCAGTTTACGTTCAGATGGTGACCTTTCTGCCTGAGAGTTTGAGTATGTTTAAAAAAAAAACGGATTTTGAGTACATTTTAAGATTTTGGTCGGTAAGATTAGGATGTTTGCTTACTTCCAGTGTACTCACGCTGTAAAAACATTTTTCGCTATGTCAAGGGGGAATAAAACTGTAGAGGCAAAGAGGAAATTGTTGGTAAATATATTGCCTGCCTGAAACGTGTAATGGAGAAAACTTTGTCACGTCTTTAGGTAATGGCAGTGGGATCCATGAGTTAAGACTGAAACTCTTCAGGGGTCACCCAGCTTCCCCATTATTTTTTGGGCACTAGCCTGTGTTTAGGCAATTTTCCTGAAAAGCTGTGCTGTTCTAGGAGGAAACCGTGCAGTTGGCTGATGTTGATTCACCATTAGTAGCATGTTTTAATAGCAGGAGAGTACACTACTACTCACCGACTTAACACTGAACTTTTTAGATACACCAATGAGATAATTATAAAGCCTAACTAAGAAGAGTGGCAGAGATAGAGGGAATAAAATCTCAGCCTTAGAATGATTTTCGTTTTAACTTCCCTTTTGCAAGCTCTACCATCATCATCTACCCTTACCTTTAAGTGATGTGCGTTGGATCTTGACTTACCTTGCCCAGTGAAATAAAGAAGCTTCAAACCTAAATTCTTAGTTATACTCTCTGTCTGAAAGAATAAATTAGCAGGTTTGCACCTTATCTTGCATCTGTATTATACTAACTGGTAGTAGCACTGAGTAGGGCTCAGAGTTAAAATATCTAGTAATCTCTTGGTATTATTACCAAGACTCATCTTTGTATTGTCATTGTTGTCTTTCTTTAAAAGTCGTAGATTTGTTAATTCTAGTACTTAGGCAGATATGGTTCTACTGTAAAATGTGAAAACAGTACCATCCTCTCTTACTTGCAAAATAGTTTCCTAAAAAGTCTCACTATGACCTTTGCTTACCTATATGGTCTTTAACGCTCAACTGCCAGAGTGATCCTGATGAAATTTGTCAAATCATGTTACTTTTCTTAACTGGCTTCCCTTCTCATAGTGAAATCCAAGTCCATGGTTTACCAGGCTGTGAGTGTTTTGAGTCTTTTCTTTTTCTCTCGACTTGATTACCTCATTCTTTGTCCAACCGACTTCTACTCTCCTACGTAAGTTTTCTCTGACTGCTCTGTCAAAACCAGACCTTCCTCCCGCATTTCCTACCACTTTTTAAGCCACATTTTCTACATAGCATTTATCACTTTCTAACATACTGTATAATTTACTATCTTAAGTTTATTGTATTTCTTCTTCACTTTAATGAAAGTTCTGTGAGAACAGGGTTTGTCAGTTTGGGCCATTGTTTTGTCCCCAAATGCTGGCACAATGCCTAATACGTAGTAGGTGCTTAGTAAATATTTGATTAATCTCCTTTCAGCTGGAAACATTAAAACTTTAAAGATAGTAATTGTGGTTTGAAACATTACCCAAGTCTCACTCTTTTGCATAGTTACTTGGGTCTATGCTTTATATTCAGTTCAGGGGACATTTTTAAAGAAGCATATATAGAATGTGAACTTGAAACTGATTTATCAGGATATAGATGGAAATAATACTTAGCTAGGGGTAGAGTGGTATAATTGTCTTTCTGTTTAAAATCTATTAAATATTTACTAAGCACCTACTACGTATTAGACATTGTGCCAGTATTTGGGGACAAAACAAGAGATCACCAGGCCTCTGTTGATGAATGGAAAGTGAAGGACAGAAATTTGAATCATCAACTTAAGGAAACAGCTGGATTGATGGTAATACCACATAGGGTTCAAGGTTCTTTTGATTCTGACATCTTGCATTTAAAGTACCTCTGGAACTTTCAGATGGAAATTTCTGTAGGCAATTAGATAATATGGTTCTAAATTTCAGAAGAATTGTGCTTGGAATAGAAAATTGGTGTCACTTATGTAGGTAGTTGAAACTATAGGTGGAATTGCCTAAGGGAGGGACTATAACTAGAATGGAATCACAGTGGCCTATAACATTAAAAAAAAAAAAAAAAAGTTTGTTTGGGTGAATGGAAGTTCCCCAAAACTACTGTGAAAATCAGAGAAGTACAGGGTGAGTGTGATATTACAAAAACTAAAGGAAGAGAGTATTTCAAGGAAGAGTAATCAGTAGATTCCAGTGTTGAGTAATGTAAGAGTTTTAAGATTTTGCTTTTTTTTTCTTTTTTTAGAGAGGAGAGAGAAAGAGGGGAGGTGCAGAGGGAGATAGAATCGTAAGCAGGTGCCATGCCCAGTGTGGAGCATGACGGTGGGCTTGATCTCACCTCCCTGAGATCATGACCTGATACGAAATCAAGAGTGGGGATGCTTAAGCACTTAAGCAGGACTCAGCCACCCAGGTGCCCCAAGAGCTAAAAGACTTTTCACTGAATTTAACAAGGAGCTCATTGGCCTTTGAATAAGCAAGATAGTAAGTTTCTTATTTTCCAATTGATACTCCTGTAATTGCTGAAGTAGATTAAAAAAAACAACAACTGAGATCAAACATTAAGAAATTAGCTGTCTACATCACGGAAGAGACCTAATGTTTGTTGGATATTTTCTGTGTGCCACCCTCTCTGTTTTAGACATTTTACATAAATTTTCATTTGACCTTTTCAGTAGCCTTGCTATGTTGGGTATGTTAATCCTTTTTATGGAAAGGAGTCTGAGGCTCTAGAGAAGTTAAATGACTTGCTAAGTGTCAGAGCACTTGTTAAGAATATAGGCTCAAGTCCATTTGACTCTAGTTATTCATTGTGTCTGTGGGTTGGCCTCTCAAACTCTAGGTCAGCGCTATCTAGTCGTAGACTTTTCTGTGATGATCGAAATGTGTGTCTATACTGCCAATACAGTAGTAGCTAATGTGGCTGTTGAGCATTTGAAATATGGCCAGTGCGACCAAGAAACTGAGTAGTCGTTATGGTGCAGATATAGATCAAAAGTCATTAAGAATCTCATAAATAATAAAGCAGAGTCATAATCAGAAGAGGTGGAAACATTTATTTGGGAAGAGTACTGTTTTACTTATATGCTAGTTTTAGGTGCTATAAATGAACATTGTAAATTAACTTCTTTTTTAAAAACAATTTCAAACTTTCAGAAAAGTTCAAGTAGAATACAAAGGACTTTTTTCCCCGTAGCCATTTGAGAGTAAGTTTCAGACACCATCCCGCTAAGGCCCCAGTACAAGTACGAAGTTTTTTTCAAACCCTGAACCATTTGGAAGTAAGTTACGATGCCTTCTCATAGCCCCAAACCCAGGATAAGGACTTTCTTTTATATAAATATATCAAAATCAGGAAATTAACATCACTATATTATTACAGTTTAACTCTCAGACCTCATTTAGGTTTTGCCAGTTTGCGTAGTAATTTCATTTAAGAAGAGGATCCAGTCTAGAGTCCTGCGTTGCATTTAATTGTAATGTCTTTTTACACTCCTTCAACCTAGAACAGTCTCTCGTTTTTCCTTAAATTTCATGACCTTGACACATCAAAGGATTACAGGTTAGTTGCGTTGTTAAATGTCTCTCAATTTAGATTTGCCTAGTATTTCCTTATGGCTGGGTTCAAATTGTGCAGGAGTGTCTCAGCAATGATGCTGTGTTCTCATTGCATCCTATTGGATGGCATACAATTTCTTTTTGTGCCATTACTGATGATGTACACTTTGATCATTTGATTAAGATGAAGTTTTTTTTTTTTTTTCCCTCTTAGTAATCAATAAGTATTTTGTGGGACGTATTTTCAGACTTTATAAATAGCCCATTCTTCATCAGATTTGCTATTTATTATCAAATTGTCCCAGCTTTGACCAGTGAAAGCCCCTTCAAATGCTTTCTTTGTTCTTTTGATTTGCTTTGAGCACTTCCTTACTGTTTGACACAAGAAAATGTTCCAGGGTTACCTTGTGCGTACTTTCCCTGTTGTAACCCTAAAATCATCCATTTCTCCAAGGAGTGATTTCTTTTAGTGGAGAAAGATGTTTAGAAAGCCAAGATTTATTTCTGTATATATATAAAAAACCATGAGCTATTACCAATTTGTCCAGTTCCGGTGTTTGTTTTCATTTTCTCCCTTTCCAGATTTATAGCTTTCTTCTAAGGGGAAGCCTGACTTCCAGTATCCTTAGTGTGTTTACTTATGATCAGTCACCAAGGTGTAGCCAAATTCTCTTGTCACTATTGCTTCTTCCCCAGAGTTGGGTAATATTTTCATTCTTCTCAAGGCTCTGCTGCCTTGTGCCAAGATGCATTCCTCACTCTAGGCCCCTCACCATACCTCATATTGAGGATCTCACCATTCTTCTTGAGTTCCAGTACCTCTGGGCTCCCTCAACAATCTTCACATGGACACCTTGCTCAGTAACTTGGGCTCCAACATCTCCAGGCAGACTACCAACATGCAGACATATTTTTCTTAAAGATTGTGCTCATTTGTTTTTATAAAAGATTATCACACCAAAACTTGTGAAAATTATGATCAAATATGTCCTCACCTTTAAAATTTAAGTCCTCTTGAGACTCTCACATCTGTTAGTGATAATACTAATCTTCTTCCTTATTTTCCCTTTTGCCAGAGAGTTCTCAGATGTACTTTCAGGAGAGTCTTTTTAATATAATTTTGACAGTAAGGTAAAAATTAGTTCTTTGGGGTCAGTCAGACCTAGCTTTGCATTCTAGTTGTCCCATATACTGATTCTCATCTTGTATTGGTGACTTAATCAGTGTCCTCATCTATTTTAAGTAACATTTACCTAAATCTAGTGGTAATAGCAGCTTAACTCCAATCTCATTTTACAACTTTAAGTTAACTCTAGCAATTTTTAAACTTTTTTAATGCAGTATTAGTTGTGCAATGTTGGTGGTATTTTAATTTTTAAAATAGTGTGTATGGTATCTTGAGGATTAAATGTACAAAAGCATGTCAGAGTTTATTGCCTAATATAAAACAGGCATTTCCCCTACCCATAATCTTCTGCTATAGGTTTGTTGATAGCTGTGTGTCTCAGAGGTCTGGGGATGAAACATGGCCTTTGCCCTTGAGGGGCTTAGTCCTAATCAGGCCTTCTTTATTGCTCCCAGTGTTCTTCATTTTTTCCTGACGAGTTTTCTATCTCTTCCTCTCTTTCTCCACTTTCTGCTGCTGCATTATTTTCAAAACCTCCAGTTTAAACATGTCAAAGTAGATAAATGGGATAGAGGTGGACTTTTCCTTAGTGATTTCCTACTTTTTACAAAACACAATTTAAGTCCTACCTTGGACTTAAACTTTAAGTCCCTTTACATTCTGGCCTGTAATTAAGTCTGTACCTTTATCTCCTATTGCTGTTCTAAATGAATTCTTTCTGACTAAATTAGTCCTGAAAAATGCCTGTAGCTCACATTTGGCACTTAGCGTATGCTATCTTGTTCATCTTTTGTATGCTAGTACTCCAACTCTTTTTTGCAGCAGAAAAGGTTATAGTATCTTAGTCTGTTTTTGTATTATAGTATCTTAATCTGTTTTTGTATTCCAAGCCAGTCTCAATACCCTGGCCAAAGTAGTAGTTCAACAGCTTAACGTAAACGAAAACAGAAATATAAATATTAAAGAGAGCAGCCACAGCAACATTGCTTTGAAAATTCTCTGGGATCAGTGAAACAGCTTACAAATGATAAATTATCTGTTAAGGTACATATACTTGTTAACACTATTTTGTATGCCTGGATGACCTGTCAAGAAAATTGTTTCTTCAAATTATTGCTCTAATGGGGAATAAATATTAATAATGTAAAAATTTTGTAAGCTATCTTTCACCTGAAAACCTTATCATGGAAGAGCCTTTAGATAGGACAGCTTTAATGCATAAAGGCTGTATTTCTTTAGGAATTGTGTATGTCCAGTTAACTTAGACCTATCAACATGAGTAATATGAGGGAGATGCATGAAACTGGAAATAGCTTTATTGTTTCAAAGCTGCTACAGAAGTAGATAAAATTAATAAAATTAAATGAAGGAGAAACAAATCTAGTCAAATTCTTAAGAGAAGTTTAAAATATATTTTAAATCAATATAGCCATCCCAACTTTCTTGGACTACTATTTCCATGGCATATCTTTTTCCAAACTTTCATTTTACCCTGTGTCTTTATATTTAAAGTGAGTTTCTTAAAAAGCAGAACTAGACTTACAAATACAGAGAACAAACTGATGGTTGCTGGCAGAAAGGAGAGGATGGGAGGCTAGGCAAAATGGGTAAAGGGGAGTGGGAGGTACAAGCTTCCAGTTATATAATGAATAAATCACAGCAATAAAAGACACAGCAAAGAGAATATCGTCTTAATATTGTAGTAGCATTGTGTGATGAGCATAGCATAACATACAGAGAAGTTGAATCACTGTGTTGTACACCTGAAACTAACCTTGTCAATTATACTAAAATAAAATTGAGTTTCAGGACACCTGCTCAGTGGTTGAGCATCTACCTTTGGCTCAGGGCGTGATCCTGGGGTCCTGGGATCAAGTCCTGCATCAGGCCTCCCGTAGGGAGCCTACTTCTGCCTATGTCTCTGCCTTTCTTTTCTATGTCTCTCATGAAGAAATAAATAAAATCTTTTTTTAAAAAAGAGTTGAGTTTCTTGTAGACATTATGTAATCCAGTGTTTTTGTAAAATCCAATCTGACGATCTCTCTGTTAATTAGTGTGTTTAGGTTGTTTATATGTAATTATGGATATGATACACTGTTTTGTTTCCCATTTCCTGCCCCCTTTTTTGATTATGGGAATATATTTAATATTCTCTAAATTCACCTATTGACCTTTTGACTATATCTCTTTGGATTATGTTTTAGTGGTTGCTTTAGGGCTACTCTTGACAACTGGAAACGTGTCTAGTTTGATTTGAGATATGCTGTAAATGTAAAATATACACCAGATTTCAAAGACAATTGCCACACAAGAAAGAATATAAAAGTCACATTTAATAAGTTTTTTACTGGTTAATGTTGAAATGTTAATATTTGGACATACTGGGTTAATAAAATATACTAAATTGATTTTAGCTTTCATAGTATGGCTACCCAAAACTTAAAGTTATATATGTGGCTCACATTATATTTCTGTTGGACAGTGCTGCTCTAGGAATTATAATATATACACTGAAACATTAACAATACACTGAAACATTAACAATCTATTCAGAGTTAATATTTACCACTTGAAGTGACCAAACAACTCTTCCAGTGACCTTTATGTTAAAGTTGTGTATATTACATGCATATGGAATGAAAACCCCACCAGACAATAATATAATTTTTGCTTACAGCAATCATGTATTTTTTAGAGAACTTAATAGTCTCATGTCTATACATAGCTGTTGACTCTCTTCTTTGTTAAAGAAATTTTGAGTTTCTCTCCTATCATTTCTCCTTAGCTTGGAGAACTTCCTTTAGCATATCTTTTAAGGTAGCCTTGCTGGTGATAAATTCTCTTTGTTTTTCTGAACTGAAAACGCTTCTTTCCACTTTAATTTCTGATAGGTTTCTTTACCAGATACAGAATTCTGGTTTAACAGTTCTTCTTTAGTACTGAAGATGTCCTGCCTTCTTGAATCCCATTGTTTCTGATAAGCTTGCAGTAATTTGAATCATTGATTTCATCTTTATGTTTCTCAGTCTATTTTAAAGATTTTTTTTTCCTTTTTTTTGTGCTTGATTATGATTTGTCTGGGCATGTTTATCTTTATTTTGAGTTAATCCTATTTCGTATCTTCCGAAATTTGTGAATTTTTAAATTACTAAAGGTTTTGAAGATTATTTCTTTAATACTTTTTATAATGTACCAGTCTCTCTTATTTTCCTGGAACCCAGATGGCATAAATAGAACTTTGGATGTTGTCCACAGGACCCAGAGACTCTTCATTTTCTTTCAGTGTTCCCCTTCTCTCTTCTTCAGATTAGATCATTTCTTTTGATGTATCCTCACATTTTCTGAATCATTCTTTTGTATTTCCAGTCTGTTATTGAGATCTTATTTCAGATACTGTATTTTTCAGTTTTAAAATTTCCATTTGTTTTTCCATCTATTTTTTATAGCCACTATTTCTCTCCTGAGAATCTGCACCTTTCCATTAATTTCCTTTAACATCTAGTGACCCGGATTAATATTTGTTTTCTGTTTTTGTTTTTGTTTTCTGGCAAAGGGCTAGTGAGTTCCTATCCTGATACTTAAAACTGGCTTTGTGACCTTAGACAAGTTACTTAATTTCATTGTATATAGAATGGAGATGTCTTCACAAAATATTGTAAAAGTTAAGTGAGATAACATAGGAAATGTCAGAAAGTAATATCTAGAGGTAGTATGGAATGCATACTCAATAGTCCAGCTCTTGGGGCATTTGAAGCATTTATAATAAGATTACGTTTAGGAAAGAATCCCAGTATCTTCTTGATGTCAGTGTAGAAGAATGTTCTTTTTTATTTTTTAAGTAAGTTTTCATAGTAAGTGATAACATATTTCCAGATTAGTAATGTTTTACAGAAGCAGGACTGTGAAATGTCTCTTTAAATGTGAAATAGTCATTTGGGAATACATTGATTATATACATTGTAACATAAAATTATATTTATCTGTGCTAACTAGGTGAGTTTAAGAAATTCAGATAATAGAGCTGCAATAGAGCACTGTTCTTGCTCACTACACAAAACAATTGCTTTTTTCTTTTCAATACTAGTTCCACTATAGCAATTTGTACCAATTTACAAAGAATTAGAGAATGACATTTCTTGAGGAACCAAAGAGTGACCTTTAGCATACGTGTAAAAAAGACTCTAATTTCTGGGGTTGAAACTATAATTAATGTTTTTAAAATCTTTTTTAAACACAACAGAGCAATATTTCAGAAGCAGTGTTTTAAATGTTGTCCTTTTTTCCCCCCTCTTATAGATGAACTCCATTTCCATTCTCCTGTACCAGGCATTTGTGTATGGTCATTTATTGTCATTGATTCTTCTTCAATTCTTAGGATTTATTTGCAAGTGTTCCTATGCTATGTATGTTTTTGGGAGGTGGCCAGACTGGGATTGCCAATTCAGGTTGGGCGTCTTTCTGAGGTAGAACAAAGGTTACATTAAAGATATAATTGACAATTTTTCTGTTTTGGATTACAAAAAAAGATGAAGAGATACCGGTTCCTCTACTTCCCACATTTCCATCCAGGATCACTTTCTTTGGGCCTTTCTGCTTGCTACGTAAGAGGTTATGGTGCTCTTGATCTCAAGGGCTCCTCCTGTAGCTAGTCCTGAGAAGTTTGGTTTAGTTAGATGAGTCTCTACCACCTCACTGTTCTTTTGAGAGTTGTTTTTTTTTTTTTTTGTCTTTAATAAGCATAACAATCTTCTGAATGTAAATTCCGCTTTTCCACACTTAAAGCTCTTCTGTTCAAGGGACCTGTAACAGACATAGAGGAATTGCTGATGGAAAGAAACCAAAAAAGGAAGAGCTTTAGGTTTGCCTTTACCATTTGAATTAATTGTCATCTTGTTTTAGTAAATAGGGATGAGAAAATGGAGTTAAGAATCTTGAAGACAAGTGAAGATTGCACAATCAGCTCCTCCTTTCTGTTCCCTCCACCATACCTTAGGCAGTGGTGGTGGGGTTATTAGAGAAGAATTGCATAAAATATATATTGAAATTATTGAAGGACATATAACATGATACTGCTTTTTTATATTATTTCTCATTTGGAGAAATAGTGGAAGCCTTTCATATGATTTTCTTTCCTTATCAAACTCTTCATGAAAGTAGATAGGCACATAGAAGGATCTTAACTTTTTATTTATTTATTTTTAAAAAAAGATTTTATTTATTCATGAGAGACACAAAGAAAAAGGCAGACACATAGGTAGAGGGAGAAGCAGGCTCCCTGTGGGGAGCCAGATGCAGGACTCGATCCCAGGACCCCAGAATCATGACTTGAGCCAAAGGTAGACAGATGTGCAACTGCTAAGCCACCCAGATATCCCTCGTTCTATGAATTTTAATACACGTGTGGATTTGTATTATCACCACCAGAGTCAAGATTCAGAATGGTTCTATGACCTTTAAAAAGCTCCCTGATGGTATCTTTGTAGGTAAACCTTACCCAAACCCAAGTGACAACTGATGAGAATTCTTTGTTATTACAGTTTTAGCCTTTGAGAATGTCATATATATTCATTTGTGTAGGATGTAACCTTTTGATGTTGGCTTGAGTATATTGCCTTTAAGATTCATTCAGGTTGTTGAGTAAAGTGCTTTTTCTTTCTTTCTTTCTTTTTTTTGGCTGAGTAATATTCCATTATATGGCTGAATATACTGTAGTTTATTTTGATTAAATCTAATATTTTCTTTTCTCGTACTGTCTTTGGCTTTTCTATCAAAATAATTCTAGGCTCAAAATGAATTAGGAAAGTATCTTCCATTTTTCTGTAGGATATTGTGTTGAACTGGTGTTATTTCTTTAAATGTTTAGTAAAATTCACCAGGGAAATTATCTAGGCCTGGAGATTTCTTTTTTGGAAGACTACAGATTTAATTTCTTTATAAATAGTACTCATGCTATTCAGTGCTGTTTGCTAGATAGAGGTTTAAATTTTACTGATTTCTCAAAGAACAGGCTTCTGGTTTCATTGATTTTTTTTTTCTGTTTTTCTGCTTTCGATTTCATTGATTTCTGCTCTCTATTTCCTTCCTTCTGTCTGCTTTGTAGATCTTTTTCTTTTTTTAGTTTTTTTTTTTTTTAAGGATTTTATTTTTTCATGAGAGACACCGAGAGAGGCAGATTCATAGGCAGAGGGAGAAGCAGGCTTCCCACAGGGAGCCCAGTGTGGGACTCGATTCCAGGACTCTGGGATCACAACCTGAGCCAAAGGCAGACTCTCAACCACTGAGCTACCCAGGTGCCCCCGTTTTTTAGTTTTGTAATGTAAAAGTTAGATCATTGAGATCTTTTCTAATGTAAATACTTTGATGTAGTCATGCTTTTGCTGCATCTTACATATTCTAACTGTTGACATGTTTGGATTTAGTTTTACTATTTTTTTTTTAAGATTTTATTTATTCATGACACACACACACACACACGCAGGCTCCATGCAGGGAGCCCGACGTGGGACTCGATCCCGGGTCTCCAGAATCAGGCCCTGGACTGAAGGTGGCTCTAAACCACTGAGCCACCCAGGCTGCCCTAGTATTTTATTTTTTGGAGAGGGAGAGAGAGAGAGAGAGAGAATACATGTGAGTAGGGGTGGGGGCAGAGGGAGAAAATCTTAAGCAGGTTCCATGCCCTTGACCAGGGCTTGATCTCAACCACCCTGGGATCACCACCTGAGCTGAAATCAAGAGTCAGATGCCCAGCTGACTGAGCCACCCAGGTGTTCCCATTTTATTTTTGTGATTCTCTTTTTGTTCTTATGTAACCTGTTTCTTTGGGTTATTTGAACAGTTTTTAGTAGTCCAGTTTATTCTCTTTTTGCCTAGATATCATTTTTTTTTCAGTGATTGCTCTAAGGATTATAATACATTTATATTTTCACAGTTTCCTTAGAATCAATATTTTATTACTTCAAGTGAAATACAGAATTCTTATTACCATTTGGGGTCCCTTTCCCTTTATGTTGTAATTGTCTTCTGTTACATCTACATGTATTGGAAATCTTATTAGAAAGTTTTGTAATATTTCCTTTTAATTGCCAAACATATTTTAAAGAATTCAAGAGGAAGGTAGTTAATTATATTTATCCAGATATTTATCACTTGTGTTGTTCTTCCATCATTTCTTGTGTTCTTTTTAAGGATAATTTTACTAGATTGAGGATTCTAGGCTTACAGTTCTTTTCTATCTTAGCAGTTCTTTAAGCATGTTGTTCCACTCCCTCTGTTCCATGTAGTTCCTGATGCAGTATTATTAGTTATTCAAATCATTAGCCCACCTTCTCATAAGTAATGCACTGTTTCTTTCAGTCTGCTTGCAAGATTTTTTACTTTGTAATTTTCGGTAGGCATGGATTTCATTATCCTATTTGGGGTTTGTGAGCCTTTTGAATTTAGAGGTTGATATCTTCCACTAAATTTGGGAGTTTCTAGAACTCATTTTCTTCTCCTTGGGCTCTTGACGTGAATGTTAGGGTTTTAGTGTTGTCCCACAGGTCTCTGAGGCACTATTTTTGTTTTCAATATTTTTTTCCCAATATTTTTTCTATTTTTCAGATTGGGTAATTTCTGTTGATCTGAGTTTCCATTCTGCTATTGAGTCCAGTGTATTTTCTATTTCAGGTATTGCATTTTTTAGTTCTGAAATTTCTATTTGATGATTCTTTATATCTTGTGTGTTTTGTGGGTGGTTTTTTTTTTTTTTTCCTGTGACTTTCTAGTTTTCCATTTGTTTCAAGAGTATTTGCTCTTATTTGTGGAACATTTTTATACCTGCTTTAAAGTCTTGTCAGGTAATTCACCCAGTGTTCTAATATCTGTGTTGTCTTGGTGTTGTTTTCTGCTGATTCTCTTTTCCCACAGGAGTTTGAGGGTTTTTTGTTCTCCCTGCCAAGTAATTTTGAGTTGTGTTTTGGAGATTTTAAACATATGAATTTTACTGTCTTGTTTAAATGCTATGGAGAATGTCGATATTTTTGTTTGGACACGTAATTGATTCAGTTGGGTTTTAGACCACAAGTTCTAGCCACCTTTCTTTAGGTTCTAGTTTTAATCTCAGTTCTATTTTCAAAACCATTGTACTACATTTGGATTTTTCTCTTATTGTGTATTATGCAGTAACCAATCTGTGACCTGTATGGAGGTTTAGTATTGAGTCTATGGTATGCTGCTTAAGGTTAAACCTATAAATGTACAGTTCAGGGGTGAGCTGGGAGTTCATAACTAACTTACAAGTTACTTAAACTTTCCCCTATTATGCCCATGGTATTTTCTAGATCCTTGGGACACCCTCCTTGCTTTCTTCCCCTGGCTAGAAACCCCAGTCTTCATTTCATTTATTTCACTGTGGTGCATATTTTCTACAGTTGCATCTGGAAGCAAGTGACAGGAAGACAGGAGAAAAACGGAGATTAGTCCAGTTTCTTTACTCAGTGATGAGGATGGTACCTTTCCCTCAGAGTTTTAAGCTCCTGCTGACTATGCTGCTGCCACAGTTGCAACTCTCACCACAGGATTGCTTGGAAATTGGGTCATGGGGAATGAAAAACGGAAAAAGAAGAGATTCCCCTTACTCTTTCTGAGCCATTAGGAGACCCCCCCTTTCCACTCTTTGGACAGAGATAGAGGGCTTTTCCTAGAGCTAGCTTTCTCTCTCTCTCTCTCTCTCTCTATCTCTTTTACCAATAGCCACTTTTTGGGTTTAGGTTCCAATTAAGCCCAGGGTGGGGGAAGAATGGAAAAATTATAAGCTCACTACCAACCTGATAATATATCAGATTCTGGGCTCTTCCCCAATTCACCTGTTGTTACTTACTTTCAAAATTTCAGTTAGCTGCGTCTTTTATTCTGTCTGGGTTTTATAGTTTCAGTCAATGAGATAAACAAGGTGGAATGTGCTTACTCCGTTTTACCCAGAACCAGAACTCCCCAGATTACTTATTACCAGTTTTAGAATGTAATGATAATCTCCTTATTTAGATTTAGGATCTCCTTATTCAGTTAAATATGGTCTCTCAGTTACATTTCTTTAAACATATGTGTGATCCTGTGTGTAACAGTGCAAGCCCTATTGCGGAGATGCTACATGTAATGTAAAACAGGAAAATTAATGTCTCTTTTAGAGCATAGTCTTGATGAACTCTTATTTTCTGTAATTATATTACATTTGAAAACCTGTTTTCCTATTTTCAATCTGTTTTCTCTCTAAGGATTTCCAGTTTCCCTTCACTTTGGAAATATTTTATTCTTTATGCATTCTAACCTTTTACAATGATTTACTTCAGGGGCATCTGGTGGCTCACTCAGTTAAGTGTCTGCCTTTTGCTCAGATTATGATCTCAGGGTCCTGGGATTGAGCCTCACATTAGGCTTTCTGCTCAACTGAGAGTTTGCGTCTCCCTTTACATCTGCCTCCCCCCAGCTTGTACTCACATGCATGTATGCATGCACATGCACACTCTCCCTCCCTCTCTCAAAATGATTTGAGGGGCACTGGAGTGACTCAGTCAGTTGAGTGTCTACCTTTGGCTTGGGTCATGATCCTGGGATTGAGCCCTGCATCAGGCTCCCCACTCACTGGGGAGTCTGCTTCTCCCTCTCCCTCTGCCCTTCCCTCCCCACTTGTGGTGTCCCTTTCTCAAGTAAAATCTTCTTAAAAAATGATTTTCTTTAAAAATTAGGCTATTGGTTATTGTAGAGTTAAGTATGAGGTGGTATGCTTCATATTAGTGGACTCTTGGCTCTCATGTGTTGTTGCACAAAAATTATAGAGACGTTCTGAAGCATATCTTCACTTCCTTAATTGATATGGGAAGCTGATTTTATTATAAGGCTGATAAGTCTGGATGACTTCACCTTTTTATTTTCAGTTTGTTTGAAACAACAAGATATAAGATTATTTTGTTCATTGATGAATGGTGCTTGGAAAACAAGCTTTTTTTGGATATAGGTCCAGAGTGAAGGAATTGAATATGAAAGATTCTCAGAAATTCCTGTGGTTGATCAGTTGCTGACAAGCAACCACATCACTGAAAATCTTAGCCAACATTAAATATAGGAAGTATTTCCAGGGCCTGATGTGGAATAGTAACTGAAAGAGGAATATGTGTCTTATATGTTCAGGTTGCTATAACAGAATTCACAAACCAAATGGCTTATAAGCAATAGAAGTGTATTTCTCACAGTTTTGGTGGCAGGATGGTTGAGTGAGGGCCCTCTTCCGGGTCACAGACTTTCTTTTGCGTCCTCATGTGGTGGAAGGAAGGGGCTTGGGATCTCTCTGGAGCTTCTTTTTATAAGGCACTAATCCCATTCTTGAGGGTTCTACTTTTATGATTTAAGCACTTCCCAAAGGCCCCACTTACTAATAACATCATCACATACTCAGCATTTTAACATGTAAATTTTGGGAGATAAAAACATTCAGACCATTGCAACATATAAATGAGTTCGCAAAAACTAAAACTGATTGAAAGTCTTAAGTTTCATATCCATTTCAGTAGTTATAAAGTTGGGGTGAAATTGAAACTATTGGTAGAAATGAAAATTTTGTTGCTGTTACTACATATAATTTACTGGTTCTTCATTCTGAGTAAGAATTTTATATTTAGGGTTGCTGGGGGCTCAGTGGTTGAGTGTCTGCCTTGGCTTGCATTGTGATCCCGGGGTCCTGGGATTGAGTCCTGCATCAGGCTCCCCATGGGGGAGCCTGCTTCTCCCATGGGGGAGCCTGCTTCTCCCTCTGCCTGTCTCTGCCTCTCTCTGTCTCTCATGAATAAATAAAATCTTGAAAAAAATTTTTATTTTTTAAAAAATGTGATGTTGAAAAAGCACTGTGTTAAAGGGACATTTATTAAAGACCTATTAGTGTTTTTATATTTTTTTAAGATTTTATTTATTCATGAGAGACACACAGAAAGAGGCAGAGACATTGGCAGAGGGAGATGTAAGTTCCCTTCAAGGAGTCTGATGTGGGACTTGATTCCAGGACTCCAGGACCACGCCCTGAGCTGAAAGCAGACGCTCAACCACTGAGCCACCCAGGCGTCGTCCCCTATTAGTTATTTTTAAAAAATTTTTTAAAGTAGGCTTCACCTAATGTGTGGCGCTTGAACTCATGACCTGAGATTAAGGTCTGAGGTGACAAAAAAAGGTCTGAGGTGAAAAAAAAAAGATCTGAGTTGAGATCAAGAGTTGGACAATTGACCAACTGAGTCACCCAGGCCCTCGGATTATTTTTTTAATTGTGTGGCAGATAATTGTGTGAAATATACTGTTTTATAAAATTTGTAGAAAGAGAAAAGATACTTCTATTTCTACAAAGTAGAATGTCCACAGGCAGTGTGAATGTCCATCCATTATTTGAAAACCTTTTTTGGAAGATAAACCTTCATGGTGTGGGGTCTGGCACAGCGTTATCTTTTATGTTTGCCTAATGGTCATTTCCATATAGGAAGTTGAACATAGAACATCAGTTTAACTGTGTGCTCTGATTTACATGTATCCTTCCTTTGTTTTGAAAATTAAAATTCTCACTATCATGTTAAAATTGATAATTCCAGCTCTGAGTCCTTTAAAGATGGAAATGTCACAGTGGTACAGAATGGTCAGGGAGTTAGAAAAATGCGTTTTTAATCTGTTTGGTCTCAATTGGAAAGCCTTTTTTACAAATGCATATATGTTGCAAGGATTTGGTGCTTATTATGTGCTCCTGTTACATCTTGTGCTTACCTCCATTACAGCACCTGCTGTACTGTATTGTATTTTTTTTTTTTTTTTTTTATTATAGTCACACACACACAGAGAGAGAGAGAGGCAGAGACACAGGCAGAGGGAGAAGCAGGCTCCATGCACCGGGAGCCTGACGTGGGATTCGATCCCGGGTCTCCAGGATCGTGCCCTGGGCCAAAGGCAGGCGCCAAACTGCTGCGCCACCCAGGGATCCCTGTATTGTAATTTTTGATTTTTGTTATTCTCAGGTGTGTCAGTGTGTAAGGCCTAATGGCACCTAGGAAATAGGGGCACTGACTAAATATTGAGTGAATAAATAAACATAGGCTGTAGCAAGGTAGAGAGTCTGGTATGGGTCCTATCTGAACAAAGAGGAAAAATAAAGAAGTAACTGCTGGTTAAGCATATTTCAGGTCTGGAGTTCAGCAAGTAATTTAAATTCTAGTAGTTGTTGAATTTTCTGTATTTTTTTCGAAATTGTCTTCTTAGGTGATGAGACCAGTCTATTTGTTGAGGTAGATCTTTTTCTAATTCTCCATTACTTTGTTTTCAGTTGGTTTTTTCCTGTACGCTGAAATGTGACTTCTTGTGCTAAACAGAATGTTTTCATTGTTTGCTTCCATTACCTGTGTGCATCTTCATATATGAAGGCATATAGTTACTCTGTCAAAATGTCCTATATTGTAAATAAATTGTATTCACTATTCAGAGGCCTCTGGAATAAATCATCTTTTATGTTTTCCTGTTTTCTTTTTTTCTGAACCCAAGATAAATAGGGGAGTAGCTAGGTGAAAGTGAAGTAAAATAGGACTAATTTTCATAATTCCCTCCCCAGAATAGTCTGCTGGAAAACTGATTACGTGACCCCTCGACTTCAAGAATCTTAAAGGTAAGAGGGCTTGTGAATATTTGTATACTTATGAAAAAATTAAAATGACACTTTTAGGTACTACTCTGGAAATTCTGGTTATAGCTTTACTTACATATAACCTCTTCTTTTTTTCTGAAGTTGCCATGTTAAAACCATTTGGTGTTTTATCTCCTATACCTGTATAAAGTAGGATAGGATGCAAAAATCCTAGGATTGTTTTCTTTTTGATTCCTAGATTTTTTTTCTTGCTTCAACATTTTTATCTCCAGATAAATAGGAATCTTGATAAATACTATCAGTGTAGAATAAAGAGCATGTTTATTTTTGTATTATCTATTTGAAAAGCTATTTGACAGATTTAAATTTTGTGAATTCTTTACTCACATTCTTTATGTAGATATTCTTTGAAATACAGTAGTTTTTAAAATAATTGAAATCTCTCCTTAGAGTCCTAAAGATTTATCAGTCTTCCATCCTGTAATATACTTAAGATCCTCTTAGGGTGGGATGGTGTTCATGTGTTTGTGCCTGTGCGTTAGTTGTTATTTCTTTTGTGCTAGTTTTGGTGCTAAGCACTTTAAAAGGATTATGTGATTATATAATTTAGTCTTCATAATGACCGAAGTGGTTATTAGTATTATCTCCATTAGATAGGTGAGGAAACAAGCTTAAAGAGGTTAAGGTCACACAGCTAGTAAGTGGCAGACGAATTGCAGTTTGAACGTAGACAGTTTTTTTTCTAAAACCTGTGCTTAAAGGGACGTTCTGTCTATATACTTAAGAGTACTAATATTAAAGCTTCAGCAACAAACATACAGGTGAGGGATATTGTAAACAAAAACATGTCAGAACAGGCATGTGAAGCAAAGAAATCTACTTACAAACTCCAATAAAACTGTTATACAGGTAGAAAAAACAAAACAAAACTTTGAGGGTTTTACAAATCAACAGTTACAGAGCAGGACTGAGTTGATTATGTAGCAGAGAGACTTGGAAAGGAAATATTTATTAAACTGAAGGAGTTAATTGCCTTAACCTTACTCTGAAGTGAATTAGCTGAGGGCACTAGAGCAAATATCTGTGATAGTTTAAGCCAGATTGGTAAAATAAATGTAGATAAGTCAACAAAATCACATAGCCTTCAGGGGTGTTTTAAAAGGAACCCAAGGACAAGGTTGTAGAACCATGGACTTAAGATGTGTAATAAGTAACTGTCATGCCAGAGTACAGGTTGAATATAGATGTAGGTAGATGCCTATACTTTAGAAAACTTGAAGAGCCTTCTGCAGTGAGAGACTGAAACACATCTGTAAACTTTTTCTGGAAATGGCCAGGTCATAGGTATTTTTATTTAGGCTTTGCAGTGTATATGGTTTCTTTCAGCTACTCATCTTTGCCACTGTACTGTGAAAGAAGCCATAGGCAATATGTAAATGAATGAGCGTGGCTGTGTTCAACAAAATTTTATTTACAGAAAAACTTGGCCAGTTTTTTGACCACTGGCTTATGATAATGCACACTATCCCTCCCGAGATATCAGTAAAAAATAGCTTTGCTATGGTTTCTCCAAATGAAAATAACATTCTTAAAGGGAGGATCAAATTTCTGAATAGATAATTGGGAGGCAGTTAATGGCTTTATATAAGACTGGGATTGAGATGAAAAATTGTGCATTTAATTGTAATGGTTATTAACATTTGAGTGTTTATTACTGCTAGATAATATCATAAACACAGGTTTGCCTGACTGACACCAGTGCCCAAGTCATTAATCACTGAAATATACCACTCAGAGTACCTTACTGAGTGCCCCTTCTTTTTAAATTGAATGTTTTTTGGACAGGGGATTGAATTTGGGAACAGTTTATCTTGGATAGAGGATTGGAAATGAAGGAGAAAGAATAGATTATCTGAGAGTGGTTCTGGGAGTCACTGGATACTCTGAAGACTTTAGCCATGTGAATCAGTATAGTATTTAGCATCTTCATGAAATATGCTTTGTCCTTGGCATAAGTATGCCCAACAAAGGGATAGCTCTTAACTTTTTCCCAGTATCCCTTTCATTCAGCCTTGGCTCTCATTTAGCCTATCTGTTCTCTTCTATGGTAGAATCTGTAATGGCAGGATTGGGTTTGGGAGTGGGGTGGGAAATAGAGTTAAACTTCCTCATGGCCTTTCATATGTCTTTGTGTGTGTGCACAAAAGATCTGAGGTACTCTTCTGACAGAATATTAGTGGACTTGATCAATTTAGTTGTTACTCAGAAATGTTGATTTGTATTTTTTCAGTTCGGTGTTGTCTTTGTCTTTCACTTGTGTCTAGGGAAAATAAAAAAAAAAAAGGGCAGTTAACACTTTTATTACCCTTCCCTATTTTTATATTCTTACTAGCACTAATAATAACAATAGGGGCACCTAGATGGTTCAGTTGCTTGAGCATGGGCTCTTGATTTCTGCTCAGGTAATGATCTCAGGGTCCTGGGACCAAGTCCCACATCAGGCTCCGTGCTCAGCAGGGAGTCAGGTTGAGGATTCTTTCTCCCCGCCCCTCTTCATGCATGGGCGTGCATGCTCTCTACAAATAAATCTTTTTTAAAAAGTAATGATGATAATAATAACAGCTATTTAATGCATGGCAGTGGAGCTGGGATTTGAAGTTAGGTCTGAGTCTTAACTAGGATGTTCATATCTTTTGATACAATGGGCTTGGCCTGAAGGACAGTAGGAGGGAGCAAGGAGAGCAAAGTAAAAAGTGTGAACTGGATGTCAATGGAAGGACACAGGCTTTGGAAGAGAAAAGGATGGGGGGAAGGGAAGGATAGGAATTTTAAGTGGAGCTAGTCAAGGCTAAAATGTTTAATTTCTGTTACCAGGAACCTCTGGTCCCTTCTCTGATTCCTTGAAGCTTGAGGTGCTTCAGCAACCACTACAAGAGAAAATACATTGTTAGCCTCTTAGGTGTAACTTGAAACAGTTTTCTTTTATAGAGGATGGTAGTTATATCCTAGAATTTTGCTGTCTGTGACTGGAGCCAGTAAGCACACTGAATTACTTAAATTTAATTTAAAACCTAAAGAAAATGAAGAACTTAGTTCCTCAGTTGTACTAGCTGCATTTCAAGTACTTGATAGAACAATTCCCTGTTGGACAGTCCTGTTCTAGAAAATTGAACTGTCTTCTACACTACTGTTAGTTGAATGCACTCTAATGGCTGGCCTAGGATTCTCACTTCCATGTATTCCAGGGTTTGGGAGAATGAATTCTGAATTCTGAAAACTGATTTGTATTAGTGCTGTTTTTTGTTTCGTTTTGTTTTAAATTCCACATCTAAAAGTTGATGGCTTTTGTGATAAAGAAAATTTTTAAGTTAGGCCATTCTCCCCCAAACTGTTTTTATGAACATATTTGGAATAGTATTTCTAATACATAACAGAAGCAATTATATAATGAAATAAGAAGGGTAACTTGGAAGATACAAGTGCTTTAAGATCATTCTGTTAGAGATAACAGACTTAAGAGATACTGTACCTTGGAAAGGTGGAGCCTGGGAAGAGATATTAAAAGATTGAAATCTGTAAATTAAAGTCATCTGAAAAGTAAACAGAACTAACTTAAAGTCAAGAATGAAGAACCATTCTTCGAAATTTATTGAAGTAAACCAAAATTAAAAGAAAATTCGGTTTGGTTTATAGGTAATTACAGAACTCGGTTGAACTATTAAGTAGCATAGGTAGAATACGACATGATTCAGAATCATAAATAGCACCATAAAATCAAGTTATATTTAACTTTTTGGATAACCACAGGAGGGATAGTCCTGCCCACCCATGGCTTATCTCTTAGGTTTTTTTTTTTTTTTTTTTTTTATGACAAATATTGGCCTAGGACTAAGAGTCTGCATTGTATTCCTTTGCTCCTGTTACTGGAAATTTAAAACAAAACTGATATTAAAAACTATGAATCCTTAGATTAAAAATTGGAATTGAGGCAGATAGAACAAATAAATGTGAACAAACTATAAGTTTCTAAGTTGTTGAACTAAAATTTGTGACTTTTATCTAGTGAAATGCCTAAACCCTATCATTTTGAGTGAATAAACTGGCAGTGTAGCCTAATTGTTTTTAGATATGGCAGCAGTTAATACATGATGTACTCAAGAAGCATAGAACTTTAAGAATTTGGAGCACTTAGTTTTTTAAGCAGATTTCTAACAAGGGTAGTCTGTAACTTGATTGAGGCTTCTTAGTTTCTAAGTGGTAAACTATTGCTTATGTACTTCATTGCATGAATTAAAATAGAGCAGTATTCACTGTAAAATATTAGTTATAAATTGTAATTTATATATTAATATAAGCTTAATATTCTTAAGGGAGGAAATGTGAAAACAGCATAAGGTTAGACTACCCAGTAGGACATAAATTATTTAGCTACGTAAAGGAATGGTATATTGCATATTTTGATAACTTCCTAGATTTTTAAAATATTATGTTAATTTTCAAATTGACGTTTTATCACATTTAATATTTTTTATTCTTAGATACGTAGGATACCATGGGAGTTGATGTGGTATGAATTTCCCCACATAAGGATTACACTCAATTATAGATCATATCAGGAACACAATATGCCTCCAAAATCAGTTAAGTTGGGAAGTTGCCTAGAGCAGTGTTTCTCAGGTTTTAACGTAGGTAGGTATAAATCATGTCCAGATCTTTTTTTTTTTTAAAGATTTATTTATTTATTTATTTATGATAGAGGCAGAGACACAGGAGGAGGGAGAAGCAGGCTTCATGAGAGAGAGAGAGAGAGAGAGAGAGAGAGAGAGAGAGGGGCAAAGACACAGGAGGAGGGAGAAGCAGGCTCCATGCCGGGAGCCTGCCGTGGGACTTGATCCTGGGACTCCAGGATCGCGCCCCGGCCAAAGGCAGGCACTAAACCTCTGAGCCACTCAGGGATCCCATCATGTCCAGATCTTGATTAAATTCTTATTCACTAGGTCTGGAATGGTGCCTGAGGTATCTGTGTTTGTAACAAGTTCCCATGTGATACTGATACTGTCCTTCTAAGTGAATACCAAGTAGAGTAACGTATGACTGACAGAATATTTTAAAAGTAATCTGTCTCAGTAATTCCGTTATTGTAGTCGCTCCGGTCAGAATACTTTGAAATTATCCTGGACTCTTGATACTTTGGAATTATCCTGGACTTCCGTTCTCTCTGCAAATCCTGATGGCTGTATTTTGAAAACACCTGGAATTTGAACCCTTTTCATCACCATTGCTGCTACTCTGGTACAAGCTGCTGTCATCTCCCTCCCTAGATGATTAGTCTCCTTGCTTTTTCCTTTGCCACCTCCTCTGCTTGCTTACAATCTGCTACTGGCCCATGTCATTCAAAGAAACAGGTGTGTTTACCTTAGCCCTTAAGGTGTTGCATGATCTTATTACCTTTCTGTCTTCTTTTATTACTTTTCCTCTTTTTCATTCTATTCTAACCACATTAACCTCCTTGTTTTTCCTTGAACACATCACACATGCTGCTCTTCTCTGCCTTTGGACTTTGATATTTACTGTTCTTTTCTGCCTCGAATATAGGTCCTCTCAGTATTCACATAATTCTCTCTTGATTGTTTCAGATTGCCATTTCAAATTTTACTTTATCAGAAAGTCTTTCACTAAATACTTTGTAGGAAATAATGACTTCTTCATAATTGTGGGTTTATTTTATAATTATTTTTTTCAACATCTCAACATACTAGATATTTTAGTGTGTTCATTGTTTCTCCCCTACTAGAATGTAAGGTCAGGAATTTCTGTCTCTTATTCAGTGCTATATTTAGAGCATTGCCTAATTGTATACCTAAGGCACTTAGTAAGTCTTTGAATTAAAAAAAAAAAAAGCCCACGGAAGTGATTGGATCTCTGTTTGAATGTCTTCACTGATAGGTTGGTTATTCTACCTCCCTTTAGTACAGCCCATTCCATTTGAAAGTAACTGCTAACCTTCTCCTTAAGCTTTTCTGTTCTTCCAGGCTAAACATTCTTACTACTTTTTACCTTTTTTTATTTGATACGATCTCCAGGGCTCTCACCAGTTTGGTCATCTTCCCTAGACATTCATCATTTTGTTGTTTGTCCCCTAAAGGGGAATAGCATCAGAACTAAAGTTTTGCAAATGTAGGCTGAAGGGAAGTTTTCTTCTTGTTTTTGACAATCTTTTATTAAGGGAGACTGTGATTAAATTAACTTTTTTTTTTTTTTTTTAAGATTTTATTTATTTATTCATGAGAGACACAGGCAGAGGGAGAAGCAGGCTCCACGCGGGGAGTCCGACGTGGGACTCGATCCCGGGACCCCAGGATCACGCCCTGGGCCAAAGGCGGCGCCAAACCGCTGAGCCACCCGGGCTGCCCTTAAATTAACTTTTTAAAGTAACTCTAATCCTTACTGATTTTGACTTTTTAATGTACTAAAACCTTTAAATCTTTTATCTTTGTGCTAAGTTTCTTATCTGCTTTACATTTGGTTTTTGAACCAAAGTATGGGTCTTTGCATTTCTCCTTATTTAGCTTAAAAAAATTTTCCTAGGCAATACGTACTTTACATGTAGAAACTAGTAAGCTTAAATTATTTAAGAAACTAATAGAAAAATTACTTTGTATAATTGCGGGAGCATTATAACTGATGAAAAAAAAGAATTATAACTGATGAAATTCGGGATTTCTTGTGCCTAAATATTCCAGAATGTTTTTGAACAGCTCATTAGAATCATGTGTTTTGTATCAGTTCAAGAAAGAATTTTGGGTTGACTTACAAAATAATTTTACCTCAAAAACTTATTGCCCTTTACTAACAAATTAATTTTCTTTCCCACATTTCTCTTTTTACCTTTTGGAATTGCCATTTTCTTAGTCCTTTAGGCCAGAATAATCTTTGACTCCTTCCCCGTATTTTAGTTACCATATCTCAGAAATTCTTGTTAATTCCAAATCTCTCTGCTTCTCTCCCTGCTATAATCCATTTCTGTGCTTTGTTGGCAGATCATTCTTTTAAAAGATGCATTTATATTCCTTTTATCATTTCAGTCTTCTTCAGAGGAATCTGTAAGATTGCATCTGAACTTCTCCATCATTGGTGATCGATTTGTAATCTGTCCCTACTTGATTTACATTGCTCTGCTTATTGCTTTCCTTACTCATGACTGTAGTCTTTCAGATGAACTTCTTGGCATATATCCCTCTACAGTACACACACACAACACAACACATGCTCTTTCTTTCTTTCTCATACTTTTTACTCATTCTTGTCAGATTGGCCTAGTTAAATGTATTTATTACTTTATACTATGTTGTTCCTTAAATGCCTTAAACTCCTTAACACACATAACCTATCACCTTCAGTGAAAACTCCAGTTCAAATTGATTTCTTTTCCCTAAACTCTAATTATTTTAAGCCTGTTCCATAAAATCTGTCATTTAGTCTTTGTTGCTTAGTACCTATATAAAGCTTTTCCTTTCAGTAAGACTTGATGGCAAGGAGTATAAAAAACTACTGGATTATATGTAAAATTTACTGACTTGGCTTGTACTGTGTTCTTTTATGTATAAAATAATTTCTTATAGTACTGGGGGGTTTTGTTTTTCATTGATACTGGGAGAAAGCAAACATAAAAATTCTCTGTTATAATTCATCCTATAGGAAACCCTTTCTCAAGGAGAAATGAAGAGGAAGACTGTATATACCTTAAATGTGGGAGATCGGGAGTATGAAGATATGGAAGGTAACTTTTTATTTTTTATAAAGCTTGTGTGTTGAAAGCAAAACTTAGTGTTTCTGAACTGTTCATTTGAATATATTTCAAAATACCAGAGTGGTTTTTTGTTTTGTTCGGTTTTCACTTCTTTTTATTGTTCTACCTGAATATGCTACCTGAATAAGACATGTACACATTTTTTGTTCCTCCTCCCATGTCTTATTTTTGCTTGATCAAGGTTTTTGGTTTGTTTGAAGTTTCTTTTTCTTCTTAAATTTTTATTTCCTGATGTTTTCTGAATATACTTTTCTGTTTTTGTTGTTGTTGTAATCTTCCGTTAGGGTTTTTAAAAATATTTGGCATTGATTTTTTTCTTCTGTTTCTAAAGTTAACTCTGATCATCCTACTCTTGATTTATGGGTTATAGTCACCCTTTCTTTTTGAAACACCACAAATTAATTGGTATTTTAATATAAATAGTGGTTGGGGGAAATTTCTTCTCCCATTTCTTCTTTTCTTCCTGAAAAACACTATAAGTTCCTTTAGTGAAAGTCTATTAGTGGTAGATTCTTAAGTTTTTGTATTCAAAATTATTCGGAGATACACAATTCTGGATTGATAGGGTTCCCCTCCCCCTTCTCAGCACATTGGAGACATTATTTAACCATTTTCTGGTTTTCTTTTGCTATCAAGAAATCTCTTTTCAGCCTAATTGTCAATCCCCTATAAATGATCTGTCTTTTCTGTCATTTTTCTTCTTAGATCTTATTTTTATCTTTGATGCCTTGATGTTGTACAGATCTGCTATGTTGGGGATGCCTGGGTGGCTCAGCGGTTGAGCATCTGCCTTTGGCTCAGGGCATGATCCTCGGTCCTGGGATTGGGTGCTGCATCGGGCTCCCTCTGCCTGCCTCTGCCTCTCTCTCTCTCTCTCTCTCTCTCATGAATAAATAAATAAATCTTTAAAAAAAAATAAAAAGATCTGCTACATTGTTTCTGGCATGGATAATTTTCATTTCTCTTGGTTACCATCTCTTGTGTATGTCCTTTATCTTTTCGATCTTTTTTGTTTGTTTTCTCATTTCTCAGCTATTACTGTTTTAACTAGTGTGTATTCTTTATTCTCTTCTGGGCTTCAATTAGTATGCTAGACTTTGTTCTGATCTCATTTCCCACTCTCCTTTCCCAGGTTACATCTCCTTGTATGTCTCTTACAGTCTAGGTAGTTTTCTCAGATCTCTCTTCCAGTTCACAAATATTCTTTTCTTCTGGGTCTAATAAGCTGTCTAATTATTCTCTGTAGTGAATAAATTCTGATATTTGAAGCCAGTGGGCATCTAAATAAATTTATGGTTAACATGTGTAATATATAAAATGTAAAAAATTCCGGTATTTGAAGCCAGTGGGCATCTAAATAAATTTATGGTTAACATGTGTAATATATAAAATGTAAAAAATCTAAGTCCTTGTTTCTGATGATTCTTACTCAAGGCAGCTTATTTTCTTAGATTTGGTAATGTTTGATTATGAATGCATGTTTGTTAAACTTAATCTATAGAATTCTCAGGGTCCATATAAGGGATGTTTTCCTTCAGAGGATTTATATTTGCTGTTTCTTGAACCCATGCTTTACTTTAGCCTCATTTGGGGTCTTTGACTTAGTAGGGAAGTCTCTTAGGATCAGTTCTGCTTCCTGAGTTGGTTTTAAGGGTTAGTCTCTAGATGTGAGCACTAATACAGACATTTGCTCCCAGGATGATCCCCACTTTTCCATTTGCTTGGTGTATATTGTTTGCATTTCAGCTGACCATTTTTAAAATTTGCGTTTCATGTTATGTTGAATCTTGGAGGTTTTTTAATTTATTTTTAAGCCAACAGTGCATATTCTTGCATGTTGGTTCTATTGCTGGTGGGCATTTAATTAGTACAAAACCTAAGGGATAAAATTTGACAGTATCTATTCAGACTAAACTGTACATACATGTTTATCTTATAATTCCTTTTTTAGGAATTTATCCTATAGATACGCTATTAACAATGTGAAATGACTTTTTTTTAATACAGAATTTTTTTTTTAAGATTTTATTTATTTATTCATGAGAGACACAGAGAGAGAAGGAGACAGAGACACAGGCAGAGGGAGAAGCAGGCTCCATGCAGGGAGCCTGACATGGGACTCTATCCTGGGTCTCCAGGATCATGCCCTGGGCTGAAGGTGGCGCTAAACCGCTGAGCCACCTGGGCTGCCCGAAATGACAGTTTTTCATTGTAACATGTTTGTAATAGCCGAAGTTGGAAATAAGTGAATGTCCATCAATAAGTTTAAAAAATAAAAAGCAGACTTAGTGTGTATAGAGTTCTAGTATTTATGTGAAGAAGGAGCTTTAAAAGGGTGTGTTTTAAGAGATGCTTATGCATTAAATCTTTGGAAGAACACAGAAGAAACTTAATAGTTATATACGTTGCATTGGGTGGATGGGTGTTACACGTTGACTGGATGGATGGGAGTAGGTTTGAGTGGGAGATTTGTCACTGTAATCTTTTTTTGCTTTTAACATTTTTGAACCATCTGGCTATTATTTAATTCTTTTTACTTCCCTACTAAAAAATATAGATGAGTAAACGTGCTCAAGGCATTGTACTCAAGGAGTGAGTTTGTTACACTGTAAAATCTAATACTTTTGTAGTAGGGAGTCCCTTTAGAATATCTTATTCATGATACTGCCCCAAACATGTCATTTGGTTTCGAAAACTTGAAAGCATATATGGCTGCTCTACTTTATAGGTGAAGAAAACAAAGATAATACTGCTACCACTGGTCTGTTGTACAGTGAAGCTGACAGATGTCCGATATGTCTTAATTGCCTATTAGAGAAAGAAGTTGGTTTTCCAGAAAGCTGTAATCATGTCTTCTGCATGACCTGTATTCTTAAATGGGCAGAGGTGAGTCTGAGAATAAATTAAATATTGTATTTTAATTCCTTAGCATGATATCATTCTACCGAAAGATTTGATAATGCCTTTTGTAAGTTATTTCACAGTAACAGCTTTTTTCCTTACTCTGGACAAATTTACCTGTATTACTCAAATGCTGTCAGTATATTTTCTTCTGTTTTTTTTTTTTAACACATCTTTTTTGTTCTTTTATAATTAAACATTTTTAAGTGCATATCTTAAAAAACAAACAAACAAACAAAAAAAAAGCAAAACAAAAAAAACAACCTTACAGGAATAACAGATTTGGCGGGGGGGTGGGGGGGGGTGGGTAGTAGAAATGCAGTGATTCATCTTTGGTGTACTTGACCCTCTTGGGATAATATCTGTTTACTACTAATAACACATTCTGTCTGTTTTGTGTTTTATATTTTTCAGAGTAGTATTACATAGATTATTTGATTTCTTTTTACATCAGCCTTGTGGTATAATAAGAGCAGGTGTAGTAGTGTTCTTCAATTTTATAAATGAGGAGCTTGGATTTGTGTTTTAGAACTTGACCAAGACTTCATAGCTTAAAGAGGCAGAAGTGAATATCGAACTACCTTTTCTAATTCCTGTTTTTAATGTAATGTGAACTAATTTCAGAGTCCGAGTTAAAGATATTACTGAGTTTCTTCATAGGTAGTAAGGATATTTTAGATTTTTATTGTATTATATTGACTTAGTTCAGGCCAAGTAGATCATGGTAATGGTACATTGAATCATTGAGTATGCATTATAAGCCCTATTGTTATGAATTGTGAAATAAAAACTCATCATAGGAGTCATGCTGTATTTTCTGAGTTAGTAGTCTTTCAGTGTGTAAAAATGAATAAAGGAGATAAATCACAGAAATATTTTTAACAGTAGCTGCATTCAGATTGTTTGATGTCCTTAAGCACATTGGAATTAATTGCTTGTTACATAATTGGGGTTTTCAAAGTTCTGTGTTTTATTTACATTTTCATTAACAACATAGAAAGGAGAATATAACTGTATACTGACTTTTTGGCTGAGTTCTGGGAGGAGGAAAAAAGGTTTGTTATACCAATCAAATTCATAGTAGTATACTTGGAAACAGTTGTAATTAGATTAAAGCCTAAACTGATCTTGGCAAGAAGGGACTAAGCAGAAGTAAAAATGTATTTTGGGAAAAAATATGTTGGGTTTAATTTAATTATTTAATATAATTATAAATCTTGATGTGTTTGCAGGAGCATTGACTAATGAATGCATATTTTTCTCTGCCATCCAATTAAAGATTTCATCTGTGTTGAATTTAACGCACCTTAGTTTGCTTTGTGATTAAATATCTTAAAAATAGAGATTTTGCTTCTGTAGAGAGGCAATGTTATTAGATGGGTAGAGGGTTTCAATTCAGTGCCTTTATAAAATTGTACTTAGTGATCACATAATTGTAAGGTTCAGCAGCATAGTCTGAGCATATGCTTTTCTCTGAAATTAGAATGTATAGAGTAGACATGATTCTCCATCCTTGTGCTCTACATGCAACTTCAATACAATCATATACTTTATCATGGTGTACATGTTCCAGGTTTCTCTAGAGTATGTACCTAGAAGTGGAACTACTAGTCGATTGTGTGCTATGCACATTTTCAACTCTATCAGACAGTTCTAAACTTACCTATTTTTTTAACTCTTGCTGAGAATTTTTTTTTCATGATTCTATTTGAGGGAGAATGGCAGTGCAGGGGGGGATGGGGGAGGACAAAAAGGAGAAGGAGAGAGAATCTCAAGCCAGCTCCCAGCTGAGTGTAAAACTCCATGTAGGTCTTGATCTCATGAGCCTGAGATCATGACCTGAGTTGAAATCGAGTTGAAGGCTTTATTGAGCCACCTAGTAATTTTTTTTAAGTTAGAAATACTTGATAACATAAGTGTTGAAATCAATACCTGTCTTGTATGTAATATTTTCTCTTTGTATTATTATTCCTTTGGATATAAACATTTATTGAAGCCAAACTGCTTTTAAAAGAAAGTAGGTAGGGCATTGTAATATTGTTTAAACAGAAGTAATTAACCTTGAAAGCAGAGAATAACCAGAGGTTATTCTGAATTATTTCATTGTCCCTAATCAGGATAGCAGCCATCATTAAATTGAACAGTAACAAGAGCACAATCCAATAAATTGTTCATTATAAATAATAAATGAATATTGGTTAACAGAATCACTTAGGCTTTGAATTAAATTTTCCATTTAAATCTTTTATTGGTAAGATAAAAATTTGGATGTGTTTTGAAGCATGTATGTGCTTTGACAAATAGAATCAGATTTCAGATTCACTGGTGGTTTTTTTTTTTTTTTTCATTAGTTGTTATTGGCCTCTCATTTTCCTTAGCCACCTTTTGTTTTTTTTCTTTTTCCTTTTTTTTTTCTTTACAGATTTTACTTATTTTTATTTGAGAGAGAAAACATGAGTTAGGGAAGGACTGAGGGAGAGGGAGAAGCAGACAAGCAGACTTCCTGTTGAGCAGGATCCTGATGCGGGGCTAGATCCCAGACCCTGGATCATGACCTGAGCCAAAGGCAGACACTTAATGGACTTAGCCACTTTCTGTTTTCTAAAGAGGGACTTGCAGTTTATGTTGGATTTTGTGATTGGGATATACATCTGTATTTAGAGGCTCCTGACCAGCCAGGTCCTATACTAAGGCTTTTTAAAATATTCTTTCATTTAAATCAGTGTTTATTTAATATTCAAGTCAAGGATTCTGAAACCTTATTTGTTGCTAAATACTTCAAGGAATAGCCTGAAATTAAAATAATTTTTAAAAATTGATCCATAGTTCAAAATTTTACCAATGTTTAACTTTTAGTAGGAAGGTAGAAATCAACGTGAGATTTATAGTGACTAGAAATCTACATAATAAGAAAATAGTGCAAAATGGGTTGAGAATTATCTTCCTAGTGTATGTCTTTCAGAAATTCAGCTAGGCTATCTGAGATTTTTAATGAACTCCAGGTTCATTAAAATATGACTCAGAATAGATAGCAAGAACCAAAAAGAAGTAATTATTTATTTTCACCTTAATATTTGAGGCCTTGTAGAAATTCTCTGTAAGAAAAAAGTAAACTTGGGCATATAGTAGCACAGTATATTTATTTCAGACACCCTCCTGAAATTTTTCATGCTCCTAAAATACCTATATCCAAAGTCAAGGCCGTGTAGATGATCAAGTAACTGAGCTTTAGTCTGCAGGTATTCTATACAATTCACCTTACCCAGGGCAGAAAGATTCAGGGTAATGGAACCCGTAGTGGCCTTCATGGCCCATATCGTAATTTCTTGCCCTTGGGGACATTAGAACAAATGAAGCATGTCCACTAATTTCAAGAAATTCTTGCATGATAGGCCTGTATTGAAATAAACAGTAATTGACACTTAAGGAAAGTTGAAATTTTTATTAAAGCTTTAATATTAGAGCTGAGAATCTATACCAAACAAGGAAGACCTTTGTACTGATGAAATATGTACAGAGTAATACACTGAAGTTTATCAGCCACTCAAAAAGTTAATTTTACTTATATATATGTACTTATATTTTACTTATATTACTTATATAAATTTTATCTATATTATACCTCTATAGTCTAAGCATATTGACAGTTTTTACTTTGCCCATAAGTTTAATCTTCATCCTCTGAGTTTGCACATTTTAAAGTAGATAATTAGAAAGGTGAAGGCTACAGAAGTCTGACACACAGCTGCAGTCATGACAGCTGATCATAATTGTGATTCCCTTTAGATACTGCTTTCACACACACACAGGTTGAGAAAATAGGGTTTATGATTTGACAGATTGCCAAGAAGTGGTTAAAATTTTGGCCCTAAAACAGTTAAAGTTTAAAGCCTTGGAAGCATTTTTATGTGTGAAGTATTTAAGAGTTATTATTTTGTTTAAAGGGACATACAATATATGTGATCAGGAGGTTTTGATAATCCACTAGAGTTTTTTATCTTAAAGTAAGATATTTCCCTTGTAAGTAACTTTTAAAATGTGATTAACTTTTCTGCTATAAGCAAATTATCCTCCTTCAACTTATTTATCTCAGCCCTCCATTTTATATCAAATGCTCACAGCTTCAGTTTGAGAAAGTAAGGTTAAAGAAATCAAAATTGAACAGCTGGCAAAGGTATGTTTTCTCTTCTGAGACTAGAAATGAAGAGGGTCTTACTATGATGAGTACAGTTCTTGAAGAAGTCAAACAACAGTGCTCAATGCAGACAGGTGAGGAATATATTTTTGAATTAATATAAACCAAGAAATTAGAATTTGACTAGTTGACTTACATCTTGACTACTGATGTGTTTTATGTACAGATATTCTTTTATACAACGATTAGAAATTTATACATTCTGGTGATTAGAATGCTTTTAAAAGCTGTATTGTCTGGATTTCTTAAATTTTTCCTGGAATTTTAATTTTTATTCCTGAATTAAACTAAACCTCTCTGTTATATAGTTCTTCATAAACAAAAATTTAAACATCTATGGAACAATACTATTAGTCCTTATCTTTAAAACTTACAAAGCATGGTCAAATACATTATTTCATTTAATTATTACAACTTGTGCAATAGGTGGTTCAGCACTGTCTGTCTTCATCCTTAAAAGTGAGAGAGGTTGCTAGTTCTGGGTCCTCCAGAACTTAAATTTGTCACTAATTATTCCAAATCCCCTGTTGTTTTCACCTCATGGATTAAGCCTTTGGTAAAACCTTTAGTAGAGCAAAGAATATTTTTAATTGTGAACATTCATTAAAGCATAAATGTAATAGATTTTTATTTAATACTGCTTTTACCCATTGGGTAAATTAATGCATATCGCTATATAGCCTAGTTTTAAATGTCAGAATTTTAAAATGATTTGTACAGGTAGTTTGTGGAATTTTCTTTTTTTATTTTACTAGGAAAAGAAAATATTAACTATTAAATGTAAAAAGAAATTAGAATTAAATGTAATTCTTACCCAACTGTTGTATCTTCAAGAACATGAAAGGGTTCTTGAGTAGTTAGATAAAATACTTTCTTGATGTTAATTTTATCACTGACAGTCATTTGTCCTTTAGGAATACATTCTTAAAAGCTGTTATAAAAAACTCAAGAGTTTCATTAATGTGGATTGACAAGGACTGTCTTGAAAGAATTGGTTTAAGTGTGATAGGGAACATGTAGTCTGAATACAGGTGAGCAGTTTCTTTGGAGGTCCAGGCTAGGTATCTTGGAACCATCAACAAGAAAAATAGGTTCTTGTAAATAGATTTTTAAAATAAGCCTCTAATGATATGCATTCTAAATCCTTTTTATTTGTTTTAGAACTGTAGTTATATATAATGTGCTCTGTTTGTTAGTAGGAAAGATAGATGTTCTGGGGATTCCCATAAACCGACAAACCTACTTATGAGCATAGGTACTGAGATTTAGTCTTTAAGCACTTACCTTTAACACTTGCTTCTCTCTCTCTAGGAGGGGCTATCTGTAGGCAGCCTTTGTGATTGAGGATAGAGCAGCAACAGGAAGCAAGAAATATTAGAAATCAAGAATCCTGAATTCCAAATAAGGAAGGTTTCCTGTTCTTACATTTAAATATGGGTTTATCTGAGCTGGGAATTTACAACGCTTCAGAATACTAGGGTATGTTTTACTGAAATCATTAGGAAGATTTTTTTTTCCTATCAAAATTGCCTCCTTAAATGATACAACCTTAGTACAGAGCTTTCACAATAAAATATATGCTCTACTTTTTAATACATGTTACATTGTAAAGCAGTGATCAAATTCTATTAATTTTGTAGTTGTATCAAGTTGAATGGTGTTATTGAACTAACCTCGATTATGGAACTAGATACTTTACAAATTACTTAAATGAAAGCCATATTGGTTTAAATAGGTGATTAATTAAAGAGTATTTTTGTTGTATGTAAGGAATCAAAATGGTGAATAATCAAGGGGTATTTTTTTGTTGTATATAAGGAAAACAATTTGGGACAGTTTTCAAAACTAAAATCACATTTTTAAGCATAATAAGTATATTCAAAATTTTCTACATTGGTTTTAAATATGCAGTTTTAAAACAATTTAAAAATTATAAATCAATTATATTAACACAAACTATGAAAAGTAAGATTAAAATATCTGACATTTTCTGAATGGATATCTCTTGGATTTATAAGGGTGAAGTACCCTTGGGAATGCCTTAAAATTAGGCCAACGCAAACCATTTTTAATTTGATCATCGCATTTTGTGTAATTTTATGCATTAGTTCCTGCTAATGATGATGTCTTTCAATTCTGCCATGTGTTAATGTAGCTTTGTACTTTTCTTACAATATACATTAATAAAAAATTAATGATCCATTTAATTTTTAAGAATCTGTTTTTGATTTTTTTTTATTCTTTAGTCAATCTTAATTTACTGAAGTATGCAATGAAGACTTAACTCAGGATAACTGAAATTCTTTTCTATTTCCCCTTTGAAATGTTTGTTAAACTGTTATAAGGTCAGAAATGGATGTTCTCAATTCTAAGTAGCCATAGCAAAGATAGTTTATTTTATCTACTACAGGTAGCTCATTTTCTTCCCTATGCTTTCCTTAACTAGAGAGGATAACTTGGTTCTCAGCATTTTTTCTGATGACTGAGTCTGAGCTAAAGAAAACCTATGAACTTATTTTCTAGTACTAACTATATATAGAAAATATAAGTATACACAGATTGTGAGAATATATAGCAGTGGTTTTCCAACTATTTTTTTGTTTTCTTTTTGTTTTTGTAGTAGCAGTTGCAACCTTTTCTTCAAATGAAACCTTAAACAAATCTGTGGCAATTATGCTTACGGAGAAGAGAACAAAACCAAAATCTTACTCAGAACCCTATTATTTGAAACAGATCAAAATGGAATGGCTCCGGTTAAAACTGTCAGTTTTAAAGGAAGGAGTAGCATTTAGCTGGTGTCAACCAAGGAAATTTAATAAGGAAGAAAATAAGGTTATGTAATTTCAGAGGTTTTGAAAGATTTAGTGCACCTGATAAAGTAAATTTCTTGAACACGCTGGCTTTATCATTAGAAAGAAAATAAGGTTATGTAATTTCAGGGGTTTTGAAAGATTCGGTGCACCTGATAAAGTAAATTTCTTGAACTCGCTGGCTTTATCATTAGATCTTAAGTGTTACAAATTGAAATAGATACAATGAAATATATTAATTTCCATATGTGTCATGAGCTTTGCAAATTCCAACAAAAAAATCTTTAGGAACTTCTCTCCCCTGGGTGTAAAACAACATATTGTGGGTTGTCTTTTTCTTAACAAACTAAGCTTTTTTTGTTTTTGTTTGTATAGTGGAGTTAGTTGGTATTTGGAAGACTTTACACAATGCTTAGTATATGCGATACACTCTTAGAGTAATTCCATTCATTCCCATAAGAACCATAGAGAGAGGTTCTATTATCTGTATATTCATAAATGAGGTAGCCAAGACACACAGTCTAATTTGTTCAAGGTTACTTATCAGGACAAGATATGAAAGTAGATAATAAATTCAGAACTTCCCTTTGTTAGTAGTTCTTTAAAAAACCTTGACAGAGACAAAGTTTGCATCTGTCATTGTTTTTTTCTTGAATGTCTATCTAAATTTACCTTTAAAATAGAAATAGGTATATTCTGAAATTTTAGTTATTTGTAAGAACTTGAAAATTTTTATTTTTTTAAATTAAAAAAATTTTTTTAAACTAGAGAGAGGGAGGTAGAAAGAAAATCTTAAGCAGGCTCAACACCCAGTGCAGAGCCCAACATGGGGCTTGACCCCACAACCCTGAGATCATGACCTGAGCTGAAATCAAGAGTTGAGCACTTAACTGAACCATGCAGACGCCCCGAAAGTTTTCACTTTTAAATATTATTTTGAATTATAAATATATTAATACAACTTCTAGTTTAAGGAATTTCATATAGTAAAATGCTAATGTGGTAAACAACAATCACATAGTTGAGTTCCTTGAACTAGAATTGCTATTTGCAATGCATTATTAAAAAGATATGGACAGCTTTGTCACTACTTGTCGCAAAGCTTCTTAAGGTCAAGTTTTCTGTAGGGAAAGTAATAGCATCCTAAATCTATAAAACTTGGAAGTAAGCTGAGCTGGCTTTTACCAGTCAGAACCGATTTAATACAGTAAGGTGACATTTCCTAATTCAGATGTGGTAAAGCATTTTATTAAGACCTATTTACTTAACAGGAAAAGAAAAATTACTTTTTAGCAGAGTAGTGAAAAGTAACTCAATTTATATTTTGACTTCTCTCATAGGCTTTGTAAAAATGTATTTTATGATCAAAGTCTACATATGGTCTGGTCTTCCTGTGCTTGTATAAACATATCTTGATATGTTCCAAAGTCCAGAAAGGCAAAAATGGCATTTTTTCCACTAAGGAATATAAGATAATTTTATCAAAATTCCATTTACTATCTTGTGGTCTTTTAGAATGTTGCTATTATGTTGTTAAAATCCCGTTTTACTTTTATAACTGTAAGTATTAATAATATCCTCTTTTGGCATTTTTATATGGTACAGAATCTTCCCTCCTACTCTAGTGGACAACACACTCCATCTCAAATTATTTAAATATAGACCTATTCCTGTATAAATAGTTAAATATATAATGAGAGAAACTCCTGTAGTTGATCACATTAGTTTTGAAAGTACAGGAAATAATTTTATCAGAATAAAGTTCATTTAGAACCAATTAGTGATCAAAAGATGATTTTCCTTAATCTATAAAGAATGCCTACAATTCAGTTTTCTTAAAGAGACCAGCAACCTAATAAAAAAGTTAGGCAAAGGGCATGAATAAACAATTTAAAGAAAAAGAACTTTGAAGAGCTCTTAAAGATAAGAAAATATGCCCACTTTTACTTATTTGAAAGAAAGTGTAAATTAAAACTCTTAGGCATACCATGGTATTAATTAAGAATAGGGCCACTTAGTAATATAAACCAATCTAAGATACATAATTAAAAGAAAAACAAAATTCAGTTCAGCATATGAATTAATTATCTTGTATGTTAAAAAGATATACCATATATATGTATATGCATTGGATATTCTCTGAAGGATATATAAGAAACTTTCCGGAGAAGTTATTGCTGATATAACTGTTTATTCAAAATAATTGATTTGGAGAGAAATATTAAGTCATAGAATATTGAAATCTGTACGGGACCTGTCTAAGCCATTCCTTCTATAGCTGATTTAGAGTTGCCCAAGTGCTTTAGATCACAGAGCTGTTGATTTCAGTGTAGTTCTCCTTTCAATATACCAGTAGTTCTCAGCTGTGTAAGCAGGTCTTTTTTTTTTTTTTTTTTTAAGATTTTATTTATTCATGAGAGACGGAGAGAGAGAGAGAGAGGCAGGGACACAGGCAGAGGGAGAAGCAGGCTCCATGCAGGGAACCCGATGTGGGACTCGATCCCGGGACTCCAGGATTAGGCCCTGGGCCCAAGACAGGTGCTAAACCGCTGAGCCACCCAGGGATCCTCATAAGCAGGTCTTAATAGATATTATCTTGATAACAGATTTTTATCTCTCATTGATTGTTGTAGTGCACTTATCTAGCATATAGTAGGTGCTTAATAAGTGTTTGAATGAATTTAACAAATTTAAGATATGTATTACTCTCTGACATGGTACAGATGCAAAGTATTTTTATATTTGAAAGAAGAAAAAAATTATCTATTTCCTTTTCCAGTAGAAAACTTATTATAAATGCATTTGTTATAGTTTAATATTGATCTTTCCTAAAGAAACACTTGTAAAGTTATAATTTGCTAATCATTTTTCAGATACTGGCTTCATGTCCTGTTGACCGAAAACCGTTTCAGGCAGTGTTTAAATTGAGTGCATTGGAAGGTTGTGTTAAGGTAAGACTCAAGTTTTATTTTGTAGCATGCATTGTATAAACTTAGTTGAGATGATTTTGCCTTCATAAATTGCCAGTTTGAGTACGTTTATGAATTGTTCCACTTTAGATTTAATATATGATTTATCATTTCTTTTTAGCATGGCAAGCCCAGACTTACCTACAAGGATACAAAAATTCTGAACCTTTTTTTTCTTTGCCCTCTTAAAGAAGACATATCCATGTTAGTTACCTTATGATTTTCCACAAAATACTACTTCTGTTGGAAACTTAAGTTTGAAATACCCAAAAATTGTCTTTCATGAAAAGCATTATTATGTTAGGAAAATTAAGCTAATAAAACTAAATATAAAATGGTGTCTTTAAGTGCTGGTACTTGAAAGAAAGTGAGCAGTTGGAGGAGGATGCAGGGATTGATAGAGATCTTGAGAGATTTCTCATAGTTTCCAGGTTGGCATGGGCAGATGACTTTTATTAAGTATGATTTTATTATAGTGCTTAATCCTAATAACTTTCATGAGATGCACATTTAAATACATATCTCATTGACGTTATTTATGATTATGAGTCATGATTATGATTTATAGTTAGATTCATTTTTACAAATAAAAGAATAAAAAGAAATAGGAACATATTCCTGAGTTAATGAGTAAAAGGCAAAAAGACGAAAGGAGAGTAAGTAGTTATGTAAAATGTATGAGAAGATATCCTCTTGTATGAGAAGATTCATGTACAAGTCATGAATGATGTATAGCCAAAAATACTTTTAAGAATTAGCAATTCTGGCTCCATTGGTGGAGTGTGCAACTCTTTTCTTTTCTTTTCTTTTCTTTTTTTTCTTTTCTTTTCTTTTCTTTTCTTTTCTTTTCTTTTCTTTTCTTTTCTTTTCTTTTCTTTTCTTTCTTTTTTTCTTTTCTTTCTTTCTCTTTCTCTTTTTTTCTTTCTTTCTTTTCTTCCTTTTCTTTCTTCTTTCACACAGAGAGAGAGAGGCAGAGACATAGGCAGAGAGAGAAACAGGCTCCCTATGAGGAGCCCAGTGCAGGATTCGATCCCGGGATCACAACCTGAGCCAAAGGCAGATGCTTAACCACTGAGCCACCCAGGTGCCCCTGAGTATGCAGCTCTTGATCTCAGGGTAATGAATTTGAGAGCGCGCCCCCCCCCCCCGTTGCAGGTAGAGTTTACTTTAAAAAAAAAAAAAAAAAGAAAAGAATTCTTACTATATACATACCTGATGCCCTTGATGGTTGGTTGGGGGATGTTCCCAAGTAGCAGGATAAGTCAAAAACAGCTTGGTTCCTGTCTTTGTGAGTAGGAAGAGGTATGGAAGTGACCTAAAACTATTTAAGCATAAGATATTCTCAGTGTAGGTATTTATAATTTGTTTTGATATATTTTTACCAGATGAATCTCAGTGACAAGGAACAAATGAGACTGCAATTGAAATAACATGACATATGTAAAAAATGATTTTGCTGGTTGTAATTGTGTAATTATAAATCTGTATAAATTAGTATTCTTGGAGAAAAGATATGTTATATAAATGTGTAATATTATGATCAAAATTAAGACATGGCTTCTTTGAAAGACAGCTTCTCTGTTTTTCCAGACTATGTATATATTATGTTGCTGAAGATGTATTGGCATGAACTAGCTTCCAAAGACATTTTCCTCTAAAACTTTTTTTGTTGCTTTATGTGAAATAAAGTTTTGTTGCTTGGAATAACAGTTTATGTTTTATATTTAATATGGTATATGTTTTACTTCAATTAAAATTTTGGTGCAGTGTTGCCTGGGTGGGTTGAGTATCTCACTCTTGCTTTCCACTCAGATTGTGATCTCAGAGCAGAGTTATGAGATTGGGCCCAGGTCAGGCACCACACTGAGCGCAGAGTCTGCTTGGGACTTTCTCTCTTTCTCTCTCTCTCCCCCCGCCCCTCCCCCTCTGAAGTCAATCTATCTATCTATCTATCATCTATCTATCTATCTATCTATCTATCTATCTATCTATCTATCTATCTTTTTTCAAAAAAGTTTGGTGCAGGGCACCTGGGTGGCTCAGTGGTTAAGTGTCTGCCTTTGGCTCATGTCGTGACCCTTGGGGTCCTGGGATTGAGTTCTGCATCAGGCTCCTGGCAGGGAGCCTGCTTCTCCACTCTGCCTGTGTCTTTCTTTGCTTCTCTCTGTGTGTCTCTCATGAATAAGTAAATAAATCTTTAAAAAATAAATAGAAAATAGTAATAAAAAAGTTTGGTGCAGTGGTAACCTAATTTAGTTAGACTTAAAAAGTATTTCCTATTATGTGATATTACTTACATGTTCTTAATATTTTCTTTTGACCTTTACTTCTGAATCTTCACTTTATCATCTTTATTCCTTTCCAGTTATCTATAGTTGCTTACTATAGAGACATCTATACTTGCTTACTTACTCCCTTTTCATAATTCCTTTTCAACCTACATTGAACATTTACCTCTATCATGTTATTTTTACTAAAACTGTCCTCACTAAGGTTGGAATAGTTTTTGTTTTCTGCATGTGGTGCTCTTGACTACCCTTTATTTTCTTGGGCTTACGGTAAAATCCTTTTATGAATTTTGTATATATGTTTGTCTTACTAATCTGACCTTTTACAATCTTTGCTCTCTGCCTACCTTAACCTTTTTAAAAATAATTTCTAAAATTTTAAGTTCCTCTCAATTTTCTGGGGATACTTTCTACATCTTCTCGAGTACTCCAGTAGCTTTAAGCTCTTACGTGTATTTGCATGGCTTCTAAAACTCTAACACTAGCCCAGATCTCTTTCCTCAGAACCAGATTTATATCTTCATCTAACATTAATAAATCAAGAACTCATCTGAGACTTTTCCATTTTTTCTTTCTCTGTCGTCTTTGGGTAGAGAAATGTCTTAAATGTGTTTCTTCTTCATTCCTCTCGTCACTTCTTTGTAAGCCCTCATATTGTCATCTAGACTGGTTCTGCCGATAGAAATGTACTACAACCTATGATAATTTAAAAATTTTAGTATTCACATTAGAAGAGTAAAAAGAAACAGTCTTTATAATTAATTTAATCCAACATATCTACTGTCAACATACAGTATTTTTTAAAAATTATTATTAAGATATTTTACCTTGTGTTTTGTTGTTCTATATCTTTGAAATCCAGTGTATATTTTACACTTAGAGTACATCTCAATTCAACGAAGCCACATTTCAGTGCTCACTAGCCACATATGGCTAATGACTATTGTCTCACACACAGTGTAGATCGACATGACTATAAGACATGACTATAAGAATTTTCTTTTGGTTTCCCAGTCTTAATAGTCTCTTCCTTAACTGGTTCATTTTCCATATCACTGACAAAGTTTATCTTGGAAAGGAGATTTGATCATTTCATTCATTTACTTTAGTAGCTCCATTTATTCTTTGGTTCCCTTGGAGTTATTTTCTTATTTGAGGCCCTTTATAATCTGGTCCTAATATATTACATCGACTTCATATCCTGCTAATACACTCTTCCCTGTCTTCATTGGCTTCTCATTGTTGCTTGCAACTGTATCCTTTGTTCCATTCAGAATATTTTTTCCTTAGACAAATTCCTGCATTAAGACCGTGTCATTAGTCTTCTTTGTTATCCTCAAATAGAGTTAATTTCTCAGTCCTATGTATATACATATATTTATGCTCATGAGCACTTTCTGTTTACACGCCTCTCACTATTTTTTTTCCACAGAGCTTTAGCATACTTAACCAGTCTTAACGGTTTAGCATGCTTGAATAAATAAGCATATGTATATGGGCTACTCTTTCATTCAGACAATTTTGTTTCTTTTTTATCCTTTCAAAGGAGAATTGATAAGTTATCATTTGTGATGCTGGATTATCACTCTAAATAAATGATTTTGCTTTTCTTCTAGGTTCAAGTAAAAAGACAATTGAGAGAAACAAAAGACAAAACTGAAAGTTCTTTTAAGAAACAGCTCTCCTGTTGTGAAAATTCTAAAAGCTATATGAGGTTAGTGATAAACTTTAGAACTGGAGTCCAAATGTTTAGAACCAGAAGAGAGCTAGTATGAAGAAGAATACTTTTTCTTCTTTTTTTTAATGATGTGGAGTTTAAATGTATTCAGTTACCTCTTTTAAAGCACACACTTGGTAATTTAAGAAAAGACCAGCTGAAATCTGAAAATAGAATTTTAACTGTATCTTTGATGATTTTTTTTTTTTAGTTTTTTTTCTGTAATCTGTTTAGATGGATATTTTGTAAAATAAAAATGTTATAGCAGTGTAAGTTAAAGCTTACTCATTTTTGTATATGACAAATAATGAATAAGCCCTAGTCCACTGACCACATTTTGCATAGCACTGCTTTAATATTTATGGGCAAAAAGTAGAAAGTAACTAATGATATATAGTACAGCATTCTTCATAAGACAGTTGTAATTGAAACTGCTTATTATTGATGATTTTCTTTCTTTATATTGTAGCAGGTACTTGGTACCTACCGTAACAACCATTTGTGTTTTAACACGTTTGGATTTGTTTCTTTAATTGCTGCTGTTAAAACATAAATGCCTAGAAATACACTGTTTAGTACATAAGTATAATAGATGTTTAACATATTTTTTTTTAACTAAATTGAGTTAATAGTGTACTGGAAATTAATTTATTAATATGTGAATTGTTCTAATACATTTAAAAGTTAAGCCCATTTTGATCTGACATATATTCACAACTGTCCAAAAGTTGTATTCCTAAGACAATATATATTGCCAATTCATATTTAAATCTATGATTGATTAGTACATTAAATCAGGGTACTAATTACTTTTTTTTCTTCTTCTTTTAAAGATTCATTTGTTTTAGGCAAGGGGGCAGCAGAGGGAGAGAGAGTCTTAAGCAGACTCCATGCTGAGCATGTAGCCTCACATGGAGCTTGATATCAGGACTTTGAGATCAAGACCCAAGCTGAAACCAAAAGTCGGACATTTAACCAACTGCACCTCTCATGCACCCCCCCAGACTACTTATTTATTAACAGAGTAGATTTATTTAGTTGCTAAAATATTTGACAATAGTTCTTAAGGTTTATTAAATTATGCCACAATTTATAGTACTGCAGCTCTTATTCTTTTTGGAAGTTATAGACTTTGAGAATCTGAAGAAGGCTACAGACACCTTCTACCGGAAAAGCAGTTCATAAAACATACTTACAGACAAAACTTTGTATGTGATTTTAAGGGATTTATGGAACACAACATTCCAAGAACCCAGTCATAAAACCAAGTTATTAGTAACTGCATTAGAGCAAATTTTATTAATGTTTTAACTGTATGAGTCAGTTTTGATTCTCGCATTTTATGTTTACATAGAAGATAGTTGCACACTTCTCCCAGCACACTGAAGAACTTCTGCTAGCTTCATCTCCTATCACTAGGTGTAGCTGTGTCATGGATATGGATTTTATGCTTTCTCTGAATTTTTTCTGGCGCTTACTGAGAGTGCAGTGGTTGTCACTGTCTGACCTATAACAGGGCCATTCAGTGGGTCTAACACAGCTGAAATAGTCCATATGCTTAACTGCTTTTTCTCAGGGATTTGCAGTAGTGGATGGTATAGAGAAATAACAGATGCAAAATAATAATTTGCATTTGCCTACCAAGTCAGCTCCTTCATGATTTCTCCCAAGGTGGAAAATCTGTCAGCTATTGAATATTCAATATTTCAATATCTTTGTAGGCTCTGAATGTTTTTAGCATTCTTCTCATTCAATCTTACATTTACTGCACATAGACTAGTCTCTACAACACTTAGATATCCATTCAGTGTTGCCTCCCTTCTAAAGCAGTTGAAAAAAACAAAACAAAACAAAACAAAACTGACATCTCTCCCTATCTGATACTTTATACTAATTCCAGGGAGGGGAATTGGGAAAAATTTTTTTTCTTGGTAGATTTTTTTTTTCTTGGTAATGAACCTCATTTATAAGTCATTGGAGTGGAAAGTGGCAACTGAATGGGGAGTGACAACTAGTCATGCTTTCTTTGCTAGAATTTAAAAGTCTTATTTTGCTTAGCAGCAAATTGAAAGTAAATGGGCAGAGTAATAACTTAGTTATTTCACCTCTTTATTAATGTTTACAGGAAAAAAGTCGTAAAAGAAGATCTATTAAGTGCAAAACTTAATGACTTGAAGATGACACATAGTAAGTGACTTTCTTGTGTTTTCTATCTTATTTGTTTTTTAACTTCAATGCTTGTGTTAAAGTTCTAATAAGAATTATTAGTTATGTTTTGGTTTGGAAAATAGTCATGTCCAAAACTCTACTGAGTTCTGTCTCTTGTGATCGGTCCTATATAAACTGTTTTCCTGGAGTCACCTATGCTGTCTTCTCCCCTTTATGCTCAGCTTGGAGAGATGGAAGAGATGGCCTGTGAGTGTATGTGCACACACGTGCTGTTTGTGTTAGAAAAGGGAAGGAGAGAAGAGTTTTCTAATTACTTGGTGGTTAGCAGCCTGCATGTGGTCTTAACTGCACTCTGCACAAGTCCTTAGGGGGGTGAGGTAAAACAGTTTGTGGGCCAGAAACTAAGCAGTAGCTTCATGGTTACTAGGAGAAGTCTGTGGCAGTAGGAAGTTAAGTCACAGTTCCCAGGAGAAGTTGTGGTTTGGCCTCTAGCCACACTTTTAATTTGAAACTTTTGTTTGGAAATGAAGCACCTCTTATAGATTTATCTACATGAGCAGTTAAATATTCTTGTCTTTTGTTCTTGTCTGGTGCGTGGTTCTCTAATTCAGGAAAGCCTGCAACAGAGCCTGAGAAAAATGGCACCATTTTTGTGCTTTGTGACTCCTCCTCAGGGTTCAAGCCGTTTATTCTGTTCCAAAGAAAAATTTACTGTGAGCTGTTTGTAAGCAAGGGGATGCACATTTATTTTCCAGGTTAGGTTACAATGAATTTCTATTTATAGATTCAGAGAATTAATGAATTCATTGGTCTTAAAAATAAATGATAATCAGCTTCATTTTTTATGTTATGAAGTTTGGGTGTTGTTACTTTTTCTGAGTGGAATTAACATGATCTTTCAGGTTTATAGGTCCCAACATTTACTGCCGTTGAATTTACTATTAATATGAAAGTAGTAATATAAGGGCTTCTGTGGTTATATAGCATTTTTCTTTTGTTAAAAAGTTTTAACACCTAAAAAGTTTAGGTGTCAAAACTTTGTTTTTCTGTCTTTGCTATAGATTAGCATCCTTTTTTATGGATAACCTTTGCTCAGTAACTTTAAGATCTGATATGAAATTTAATGCTGAGGAAGATAAATGAGTTAGATTTTCTTTAGTAACTTGGCATGTTCTCCCTATATTAATCTTAATCTTAGGACTACTAAAAATTCCTTTAGTATATGTCTTCTGCATGGACTTCTTTTTAGGGAGAGAAAACTCTTCCTGCCAGAAGGTTAACACTGTCCAAGCCCTGTAACATAGAGTCTACTTGAGTAAAGATGCCTGAATTAATTTGTTTGGCTTAGAATAGTTAGAAATACTCATTATGCTTTATGAGTGGATACTACAGGAGTACTAACTAATACCTAGGTAGTTATGAGCAAATGTCTTTACAAACCTGGATTCATTGAGGGTACTTGATTTTCCTTTTAGTTTTTCCTATGATGTTGCTTTTTACTTGAAGGAGTTTAATATATGTGAAATGGCCAGTTTTACTTATATCATTAAAATAGATTATGTACCTGATGACATAGTTAACATGTATTTAGTTATTTAATGAAAGTTACTCAGATTTAAATTCTAAATCCGTATACAGCGCGTACTCAGTATAAAATGTTTATACTAGTAGAGCCAAAGGGAATTGAGATCAACTCTTCCCATAGACTCTTAGGAGTATAGTAGTATACAAAAGAGATAAAGTACTTGCTAATAGTGTATCTTCTGTGGACAATAAAAAGATAAATGTATAATATGACAGGTAGTGATAAGTGTTTTTAAAGTGATAAAGGGTGATGACATTGTGGATATGATATTTTATATAAGGGATCAGGGAAATCCTCTTGGATAAGTTTATATTTAAATTAGCAATCTAAAAGAATTAAGGGATGGAAGCGATGAAGATATCCCAGGGAAGAGTGTTCTAGCTCGTGAGGCAATAGCAAATACAAAAGCCCCGAGCAAGAGCAACCTTGGTATGTTCAAGAAATAGCACATTGGTCACTATAACTAAAATGATTGAGTTAGGAAGAGGAGGAAGAGTAGGACATTGGTAGGCAGGTCCTTTAGGGCCTGTGTGAAATGAGAAGAATTTTCTAGGGTAACATGATCTGACATGTTATTAAAGGGTAAATTTCCTGTTATGGGGAGAATAGATCATAGGAGGTCTGAGAGACTAGTTAGGTGGCCATTTTCTAGGCTACGGATCACGGTAGATTGGGCCAAGAAGGTATTGGTGGAAATAGTGAGAAGTGGTTCAATTCTGAATATATTTCAGAGGTGAAATTAACAGAATTTGCTGATGGATTGAATGCTGCATATAAGGCTGATTCTAAGGTCTTGGCCTGTTGAACTGTTAAAATGGTGTTGCTAGGGATCCCTGGGTGGCGCAGTGGTTTGGCGCTTGCCTTTGGCCCAGGGCGCGATCCTGGAGACCCGGGATCGAATCCCACATCAGGCTCCCGGTGCATGGAGCCTGCTTCTCCCTCTGCCTATGTCTCTGCCTCTCTCTCTCTCTCTCTCTGTGACTATCATAAATAAATAAAAATAAAAAAAAAATAAAAAAAAATAAAACCTAGCTGTAGGCTGGATTTAAAAAAAAAATGGTGTTGCTAATTACTGAAATGGTGAATGCTGATAGAATGTTTAGGAGTATTATCAAGAATTCTCTCTTGAACACTTAAGAAGCCTACTCTACAACCACTAGAGGTGCTCTGAAGAAACATGGATATTTGCATGTCATATATAAATAAGATCTATTTATTTTCAGATTACAGATGGTCCCCAATTTATGATGGTTAGACTTAGGATTTCTGATTTTCTGTTGGTGAGAAAGTGACACACATTCAGTAGAAAGTACACTTTGAATTTTGATCTTTTCCTGGGCCAGTATTACGTATGCGTAGTACATACAGTACTCTTGTGATGCTGGGCCATGCAATCATGAGAGTAAAAAGCTAAAATACTTCTACTAATATAATCAATCTGTACCCATACAGCCTGTTTTTCACTTTCAGTACAGTATTCAGTAAATTCTATCTATGAGATATTCAACACTATTATAAAATAGGTTTTGTATTAGGTGATTTTGCCCAACTGTAGGCTAATGGCAATGTTCTGAGTGTGTTTAAGGTAGGGTAGGCTAAGCTGTGATGTTTGGTAGCTCAGGTGTATTAAATGTAAGTATTTTCAACTTACAGTGTAGTGTGTTTGTTGAAACATAATCCCATCGTAAGTCCAGGAAGGTGTGTAATTAGAAAAAGTTTGATTCTGCATGTAAGGAAGTTTTACGATTTATTATGCCTGTATTATTAATTTTTATTTATGAGTTGATTTAAAAACAAAAGAAAGCTATGCCTAGGTCTATATTAGTTCCCTAGAGCTGTTGTAACAAATTAACCACAAACTTGGTGGCCTAAAACAACAGAAATTTGTTTTCTCACCATTCTGGAGGTTAGAATTCTGAAGTTAAGATGTTGGCAGACCCATGCTCTCTCTGAAGGTTCTAGGGAAGAATCCTTCCTTGCTTCTTCCTTTTTTTTTTTTTAAATAATAAATTTATTTTTTATTGGTGTTCAATTTACCAACATACAGAATAACACCCAGTGCTCATCACGTCAAGTGCCCCCCTCAGTGCCCGTCACCCATTCACCCCCACCCCCCGCCCTCCTCCCCTTCCACCACCCGTAGTTCGTTTCCCAGAGTTAGGAGTCTTTATGCTCTGTTTCCCTTTCTGATATTTCACACACATTTCCTCTCCCTTCCCTTATATTCCCTTTCACTACTATTTATATTCCCCAGATGAATGAGAACACATGTTTGTCCTTCTCCGATTGACTTACTTTACTCAGCATAATACCCTCCAGTTCCATCCACGTTGAAGCAAATGGTGGGTATTTGTCGTTTCTAATGGCTGAGTAATATTCCATTGTATACATAAACCACATCATCTTTATCCATTCATCTTTCGATAGACACCGAAGCTCCTTCCACAGTTTGGCTATTGTGGACATTGCTGCTATAAACATCAGGGTGCAGGTGTCCCAGCGTTTCATTGCATCTGTATCTTTGGGGTAATTCCCCAACAGTTCCTTGCTTCTTCCTAACTTCTGGTGGCTCCTGGCAATCTTTGGCATTCTTTGGCTTGTAGCTGCATCTTTGGCATCTCCATCTCCACATGTCCTTTCTGTATCTCTCTATGTATCCTTCTCTGTGTCTCCCTATATAATTTTCTGTGTCTGATAAGGACACTCTCATTGTATTTAGTTAGCGTCCACCCTAATCCAGTATGATCTTCTATCAATCTTACGTTAATTGCATCTACCAAGACCCTATTTCTAAATGGCAGTATTCTGAGGTTTCCAGGTAGACATGAATTGGGGGAGAAGGGTTCTTTTCACTACAAGGTAACTAAAGAGCTGTTTTAGTATTTATAAAATAAAATTTGTAAATGATACGAAAACACTGTAACCCAGCCCTGGTGCCTGGATTTCTTCAAATACTATTTCGCAATAAAAGTACCAGGGCACCTTGAAGTAAACAACTGATTCTGGGTTTGAGGTAGTAAATAAGATGTTCCTAGAACATTTTTCTAAAATCAAGGAAGTTTTTTAGGCCATTGGCATCATAACATAAAGTCTTAGGGATCAATTTGATTGGGCTCCCTCTAGCCAAAAAATGGGACAATATGAGCACCAAAAAGAGTAATTGCTAGAGTTATTGAAACCTGTCACATATGTGTGTGGGTTGGTTGTTTTTTTTTATTTTTTCTTCTATAAGATTTTAAGTTTCTTGTGGGTATTTTCTGAATAGCATTTTCCAGGATATCAGGCAAAGTGGTAGTGGCTATTAAGTACTTACTCTTTGATTGTCCTTGGCTGCAACTACTTATGATAATAAAAGATAATTGATCTATAGAGTAACAAATAGAAAACCAAGACTCGGGAAGCTTAAGTAATAAAAACATGCATGAGAACATACTACCAATTTCTGGTAAGTAGTTTCCTTTAATGAAGGAAGGAGACAGATTAATGTTAAATAAAAATGGCTAAATGTTAACATTAGTCAAATCTGTTCTGTAGGTATCATGTTTTTGTATGTTGTAGAAAGTTCAGAGACGTTCATAATTGTAAACTTTAAGGCAGTTTTAAAAGGCTCTGTGTCTTGACCAAGACCACATAGCTAACATTCAGAGCAGCCAGGATTTGACCAGTTTTCTGACTCTGGATCTGGGGTCTCTTCCCACTACAGGTAATACGAAAGCATGATATTAGTAATTTTAGCCATCTTAAACCTTTCATTTTATGGTTGTCTACAGCCTTTATAACTCAAATTATTATCTTATTTTGATAGCTCTTGTTTGGATGTACTTTTGAGCTAAAAACATAATTAGTATAGAATTAACTATCATTTTGATAGCATCATGTCTGTTCCCTACTTACAGATCAATTATCTGATTATTTTGCCTTGCCTTTCAGAAATGTAATAAGTCTTTTTTTTTTTTTTCAGAGTAAAGTTCATAAATCACAGTTATAGGAATAGGACCTTTAAGAGTTTTTACTTTTCATGTTCCTCCCTTTTACAATGCTAGTGGGAACGCTAGCTGGTGTAGCCACTCTGGAAAACAGTATGGTGGTTCCTCAGAAAGTTAAAAATAGAGCTACCCTATAATCCAGCAATTGGCACTACTAGGTATTTACCCCAAAGATACAAAGGTAGGGCTTGGAAGGGGCACCTGAGTCCCAATGTTTATAGCAGCAATGTCCACAATAGCCAAACTATGGAAAGAGCCCAGAGTCCCTCAGCAGATGTGGGGCGTGTGTGTGTATAAAATAGAATATTACCCAGCCACCAAAAACAAATGAAATCTTGCCATTTGCAATGCCGTGGATGGAACTAGAAGGTGTTATGCTAAGCAAAATAAATCAGAGGAAGACAATTATCATGATTTCACTTGTGAAATTTAAGAAACAATACAGAGGAGCATAGGGGAAGGAAAAATAAAGACGAAATCAGAGAGGAAAACAAAACCATAAGAGACTCTTAATAATCATAGGAAACAAACTGAGGGTCCTTGGAGGGGAGGGGGGGGCGATGAAGCAACTGAGTGACAGGCATTAAGGAAGGCACATGATGTAATGAGCACTGGGTGTTATATATAATTGATGAGCCATTGAACTCTACCTCTGAAACTTAATATAATACACTATATGTTACTTGAATTAAAATCTGAAAAAAGGCAAGTGACTCATCAGCCCCTTCCTTCATTTCAGTGTGAGGTGGTGGCAGGGAGAGTTGCTAGCATCTAATGGTGCTCATGGTCTGATCTCTGCCCTTTGGTGGGAACATTTCTTCTAATGTTTGTTTTCATTGGTTCTACTACATTAAAATGTTTCTCCTTTAAAAAAAAATCATGTTTCTTATGTTTCTTCAATACTGTTTATTAACAAATTGCTTCTTTAGAAGACACGAAGAGAACCTATAAATGTCACTTGTAATTGTCTCAAAGTTTGAGGGCAGTAATGTCTCAAAGTTAAACCAGAGAAAAGCAACCTTAGGTGCTTAAATGTAGGCATTTGATGACTGAGCAAAGAATTAAGAGATTAAGATGAAGGTAGAGTTAGCGGCAAGTTATGCATATTAAATACATCTTTATTTATTTACCTAGTTACACTGACTAAGAGCCATTGTGTCCTAAGGGTAATTTAAATTTCTTTTTATAAAAGAACTTCTTGAGAAAACCTTGTCTTTTACCTAGGACTGCTTGAGTAGATTTTGGAAGCAACTCATTTAGCTTCTTTCATTTCTTTCTTTTTTTTAAGATTTTATTTATTTATTCATGAGATATACAGAGACACAGGCAGAGACACAGGCAGAGGGAGAAACAGGCTCCATGCAGGAAGCCCGATGTGGGACTCGATCCCCGGTCTCCAGGATCACACCCTGGGCTGAAGGCAGCACTAAACCGCTGAGCCACCCAGGCTGCCCAGCTTCTTTCATTTCTTAACATTTTTGAAGTAGGGAGGGGCTGATATTTGAACATTCATGTGTGACTTTATGCCTGAAGTTATTTATATGTTATACACTACTCAAACTAATGAATAAAGTATATGAAATTGTGAAATTCATTCATCTGGATTAGAAATTATTGGCATAATGTTAGTTAAAATTGTAGCAGGGCTAATAGGCAATTTTATTGGACTTAGGGCCACTTGGGTTTTGTACTGGTTTTTCCATTAAATCATCTGTGACTGAAGTAAAATTATGTAAATTGTTTAGTTTCTTCATTTGATGATGATACTGGTGCCTTACTGAAGATACCGGCAAAGGTTAGATTGCATACCTTTGGCAGATTTGTTAAGGAGATGTCACTTTCATTCTTCATGTTTGCTAGACAACTGAGTTGTCATACTTTTTTATTTTGAAGTCCTTTACTTTGTACTTAGAATGAACATTAATCTTTGGTTTGGGCTAATAGTTTATAAATGATATAGTTTATAAAAAGTATCCCCTTTTCAGGCATTTCTTAATGGAGTACTTCTTTAAGTACATGCTAGGTCCATTTAATTATGGGTTTATTAACTTTGGAATCAAACAGGCTGTAGTTGGGTACCTGCCAAGTACTGGGCTGTAAGCTAAGAGCCTTTTTCATAATAGTTTGTGTTGTAGAAAAGATGTTTTCATGAAACATCTTTCAGGATGAGTATTTCATGAAGCATGTTTTAGGATGTGCTGAACTCCAGTAAGACAAGCTTTCAGCTAAGCATAGCAGATTGATAAGCATAGCACCTGTTTAATTCCCTAATCCTTCCCAGGACCCTACTAAAATGACAACAAAAGAATAAAAAGAAAAATATAAAGCCACAAGACCAGAGAACTAGGGAGAAGAGACAGCAGATAAGAGATGTCCACAAAACTTGAAAGTGATTGTGTGAAGTGAATGGTAAATTGTCTTAGCAGATAGGGCGTCTGGCTGGCTCAGTTGATAGAGCATGTGATTCTTGATCTTGGGGGCATGAGTTCAAGCCCTACGTTGAAGGTACAGTTTTTTGTTTTTTTTTTAATTGCTTAGCAGAAAGCTGAACCTTTCATGGGGAAAGTGGAGCTAAGAAAAAATCAGTTAACATACCATAGAATCTTAGTCTGTCTTGGGTCTGAAGTCCTCCATTATCTTTGAAGGCAGGGATATGGGTGGTGCCCAAAACCCAGAATTGGTTAAAATGTTTTAAAGAACTTTATCCTGGGGCACCTGGTTGAGCATTTGGCTTAGGATGTCATCCTGGGGTCCTGGGATGGAGTTCTGCATCAGGCTCCCCTCTCGGGAGCCTGCTTCTCCATCTGTCTATGTTATGTCTCTGCCTCTGTCTGTGTCTCTCATGAGTAAATAAATAAAATCTTAAAAAAAAAAAAAAAAAAAGATCTTTATCCTGCAGAGTCTTGGCTGAACACGGTAGGGGAAGGAGTCTACCCAGGCAGATTGGAGGCTAACTCTCTGAGTGGTTAAACCAGATTAAACTCTGGCACAAATGAGTATAGATGAAACAACAGAGTAAAGAGAGGGAAATTAAGTCAAATAAATAATTAAGGCCTCTAGTTCTCTACCTATAGCACTGGCAGTCTTGTTTATTCCCAGAGTGGGAAATAGGAGGCATCTTCTGGGATACTATCTTGCCTAAGAGAAAAGACTTAAGTTACTGAAGTTTGGGAGTCTCCAAATGAAATAGCCAGATCTCTGCTTGATCACCCTGCATTAAAACCTGTTAGTTGAAATGCTCTGACCACCCAGTCTTACCATTTTTCAGTCAGTATTTTAGTGTCTTACCAATCAAGGATCACCAGATACTTGAGGGAAACCTCCAATATAATAGAGGTCAAAACAGAGACAAAAGGAACCTGAAAGAATAAACCAAGTTCTGGGAAACACAAAACAAGTTTTAAAAGTTAGTATTCTCACAGATAAAAGAAAGGATAGCTCATCATTGAAACAAGAAAGACTAAAAAAAGAAAACTTTTGGAAATCAAAAATGTTATAGTAGAAATTTTAAAAATTCAACAGTCATAGAGGATAAGCTGAAAAATCCGAGAAAGTGAGATGAAAAGTTAATGAGACAATAGACTATTAGTCTGTGAGATTCAGTACCAAATAATAGAATTTTAGAAACAAGAAAGTCAAAAGGCAGAAACTTATCAAGAAAAGGTACTACAAAGGAAATTTTCCCAGTATAGCAGAGAGGAAAGAACTCATATGCTTCATAAAATTCTAGAACTCTGCAGATAACAAGATCCTAAGAGGTTCCAGAGAGAGAAAACAGACCCATGTATAAAAGAACGTTATCAACAATGGATGCAGCACTGGAGCGATGCCTTGAAAATTCTGGGGAAAATAATTACTAACGTAGGACATTGTAAACCCTGTTAAACTGTCAGTCAAGTATTAGGGTAGAATAAAGACATTGTCAAACATGTGAGAGCTCAAAAATCAATTATCACACGCCCTTTCTCAGTATTCAGCTGGAGGATGTGCATGCTTCACTAAATGAGAAAGTAAATGAAGGAACAATGTGAGATTCAGAAAATGAGTTCTGACCTAGAGAAAAGATAAATGGGATTACTGGGATAATGATAGAGGATAGTTGAGAATGACTGCTAAACAGCTTTTAGAGAGTTACCAGTTCAGACTGGAGCAGGACAAAGAAATAGCATTTCCGAGAGAGTAGGAAATAGATTTTGTGGGTGAGTTGATGTGTTTGAGTGTATTAATAGGAGATTTATACTATTGTTGTAGAGTTAGCTAATATAGAGAAAAAGGAAAAGAGAAAACAGTAGCTAATTAACCCTAGGAAAAGCAAACAGTTGTACAAGAAAAATAATCATAAGTTAGTACATGGTTGTGAATAATGTTTATATAGTTATATTAATGTAATATTGCTTATCAAATGTTGATATATCAAAAAGAACATTCAGTGGAAGCAGCTAAGGGAGTGGGTAGGGCAGTGGTGTTTAAAGTCTCTTATCTTCTGTAGTAAAAAAAAGAAAAAAATCACTAGAAAATGTCTGAAACCAAAAAATCAAGGTGGAGTAGCATAGACCTATTATTTAGAAGTAAAGAGGCAAATATTTAGAAGAAATAGGTAAGAGATTTGATGAGTGCTTACAGGGAGTGGGAAATTTCTGTAGTTTTTCTCTATAAATCTAGAAGTGCTGTTTGATGTCTTAAAGTTTGTACATTCATTCCTTTAATAAAAAATGAAATGTAAAAAAAAAAAAAAAAAAAGAAACGTAAAGGCCTATCATTGCTGTCCAGAGGCAGATAGATTATCAGCAGGGTGGATTTGTGAAATGGTCTCTTGGAGACCACAGTTTAGACAAATCCACCAGTATTGAATATTTTTGAGATTGTTATTGGAGCTGCTCAGTAATTACCTGAGAAATACCCAGATAGGTGAAATACCTTTTGAATTTTCACGTGTAGCATTGGCCATAAAACAGTTCTTCACATAGAGCGCATTCTTTTAAATATGTCTTCCTGAGATGGTTTTCCAAGGGGAGTGCTATATAAGCTTTACATACTCAGTAAGTATTAAGTGAATGAAACTTGAGTGAAAACAACTCAGTACCCTTAGGGTATAAAAGACCCAGTATAGCTACAACACAGCAATTCTCTGTTTAGCTGAAGGAGATAGTTACTTCTAGAATGTGGCTGAGTGCCTATGATTTTTTATTCCTGACTTCTTTACACTCAGTTTTTAAAAATCAGTATCAGGGCACCTGGGTGGCTCAGTTGGTTAAGTATCTGACTTTGGTTCAGGCCATGATCTCGGGGTCCTGGAATTGAGGCCTGTGTCAGGCTTCTCACTCAGTGGGGAGTCTGCTTTCCCTCTCCATTTGCCCCTCCCCCTGCTTGCCCCCCCCCCCCCAATAAAATCTTCTTATAACAAAAGTATCTTTTAAATAAACATTGAAGAGCAAGAAATTAAATTCCTGGAACTCAGCCAGTACTCCTTTCCCCAATGTTGAAATTACATTTGTTAGAACAATTCTGGGTGGGACATGTGTGAAGGATGGATAATAGCAGGAAACCAAACAGCTGTTGTATGGTAACGTGAAAGGAAATTAGTATGTTATTAAGTAGAAAGTAGCCTATTACCAACTGGACTAACAGAAGAAACTCCAAATACATATGGTCTTATAGGTAGCAGGAAACAGGCCTCCTCATTAGTGTGATTTATTTTTAACAAAGTCACGAGGCCCTTTGTGAGGCAAGCAAGGCAGAAGATTCAAAGATCTGTTGTCACTTGCACTGTGTACTTTCTAGGGTTCTGAGGTAAGAGCAGTGACAACAGTACCAACAGCGGTTTATTGCGGACAACAAATGCATTGATAGGTAGAGATTACTAATAACATAGGCTTTGTGGTAAAGAAAAACTAGAGCAGTAATTTGTAAAGGTTAACACAATTTTAGTGGTTAGCAGAAAGTATCCTTTATCTGGAAGTGTGTAGCCATAGAAATAAATTTCCTGATATGACAAGTAAGACCAAAAAACACAATCATAAGCAGTGCAGCCAAAAACATTGCTATAACAGAAAGCTATTTTAATCAACACTTCTGCTCTTCCTAATTTTAAAGTTTGAGAAGGAAGGAAGGTACTTGACATTGCTGCCAGTAGCTAAATGATAATTTATGGTTGACAAGGGCTGATGGCCTCAGTTCCTCTGGTCAGCTGCTACTTGAGGTGAATTAGCAATGCCTGTTTTTAGGTTATAGCAGAAAAAGACTTATTCATTGCATTACTGGTATTAAATAATTTGATATCAGGGCACCTGGGTGGCTCAGCAGTTGAGCATCTGCCTTCAGCTCAGGGTGTGATCCTGGGTCCTGGGATCAAATCCTGCATCGGGCTCCCTGCAGAGAGCCTGCCTCTCTCTCTGTGTCTCTCATGAATAAGTAAATAAAATCTTTAAAAAATAATAGTAATTTGATATCTTGCATATATTTCTTGTAACATGGTGGTTTAAGGTTTGCATAGGCTACCAGAAAATGTTGACTAGAATTTGATTATTCATGCTCTGAGCACAGCACTTTACCAGTGCTCCATACCAGTTTTCTGTGTTGTGGCTTTTTAAGTTTTCTTTGTATTTCCAGCTTAACAAGATAAAAAAGGCATTTGGAAAAATTATACAAATACAAGTATTATTTTAAATGCAGCTTTTCTGCATATTTAACTTTCAGTATCAGTACTGGTTTACAAACTTTTTTAATTTTTAATTTTAATTTTAATTAATTACTTATTTTTTTTGGAGAGTGACAGAGAGTGAGTGAGTAGGGGTAGGGAGGGGGAGGATCAGAAGGAGAGAGACTCTGAAGCAGGCCCCCATGTCCAGCATGGAGCCCAACGAGGGGTTCTATCCAACTACCCTTAGATCATGACCAGAGCCAAAATCAGGAGTCAGATACTTAACGGACTGAACCACCCAGGCATCCCTTTTTGGTTTTTTGCTTTTATTTATTTATTTATTTAAAGAGGGGATCCACTGGTGGGGTATAACCTTTTAAAATAAAAACGGGCACCTGGGTGGCTCAGTCTGTAAGCATTCAACTCTTAGTTTCTGCTTAGGTCATGATCTCAGGATCGTGAGATTGAACCCAGTTGTAGGGCTCAGTGAGAATTGGCCCTCTCTCTTCCTGTGCCCCTCCCCCTGCACACACTCTCTTTCTCTAAAATAAATAAAATCTTTTTAAAAAATAAAAATAAATATTTTAAGACAAGGTAATTGAGTCTTTTTGTGTCTTTATACAGGAAACTCTTCACACAGTGAAATGGAAGGAAAGAAAAATGGAACATTAAAGATAAATAAGGTTTGTTCAAATACAGAAAAATCTTTTAGATAATAACACTCTATGGTTGTTTAGTACATAACTCCAAAACTCATATTTCAAAATATTTAAGTATAACTATTACTTGTCATGGAGGTCTGTTTGTTTGCTGTTTCACTAACTTCTTTTTACTTTTCTAGCCTCAGAGAGCAAATCAGTGTACCAGTCAGTGCTTCAGAAATTTTTTCTCCAATATGTTTTCTTCTAGTAATCACACTGGCGAATCTTCTTTTACCTGTAGAACTTACTGGTTAGTATTTTCTACTTTTAATTTTCTACTTTTAATTTATGTCTTTGTACTTGATGGTTTAATTATTATAATTAACTTTTGGTAAACATTTAAATTGTCTCAAACATAAAAGCCTACCTTGTTTTTTATTTTTGTTTTAGAAAATAAACTAGTTCTAGTAAAGAGAAACCCTGTTATTTTGTGACACTCTGTAGTATGTAGTAACTGCCTCTGATCTAGTGGGTTTTGTTTCTTTTTTTTTTTTTTTTTTTTTAGTGGGTTTTGTTTCATTAATAAATTGTTCTACACAGGTTTTTTATGTGCTGGAGGGGTAGGCTACTTGTTAAATTGTAATCCAGCCAAAACTTTTAGAGTAGACCCAGTCATCTTTGAATCTATAGTGAGTGACTGGTGTGTGGATACTAAGTAAATATTTGTGGAATTTGAAGATTAAGTTGGGATTTTAAACTCACCTAGCTTTGGTTGAACAAGCAAGACAGGTTAAGATTGTGTGATTTAATTTTAGAGCTTGGCTCAAGTTACCAAAGACAACAATTATGTCTTAGTAGCCTTTTGAAAAGCTGAACTATACCCATTTTTGGTTATAGTAACTATAGCTTCCTTTATTTTTTCCTTTTGTCTTACACTTAGTTTCAGAGGGGAAACTATTGAAGGTACAGTTTCTGCTGGGACTGCTTGCTGCAACTTTGATTCATGAGATGGAAAATGGTGTTGCTTTTTTTTCTCTCAGTAATAAGGATATTATTCTGACCTGACCTGACTTTTAAAAAATTTTGTCACTTAAGATATAAATTCAAGCATTATTTTAATGAATCAGATAAATACGATTTTGATTTGTAATGAAAAAGCTTTACATTAGGAATGAGTTTATATCGAAAGTATTTAGAAAAAGGTTCATAGTCTTTTAAATGTGATTTATAGTGCTAGGTACAAAAATTTCTGCTGTGATAATAACCTACTTGTTCGGCTGAAAAGTTCTTCGAGTTCTGTCTGATAAGGCCTAAATCTGTCTTTTAGTACAGAACTTGGCGAGGTCAGTGAAATGAGTGCCTTGATTAGGCAGAAGAGACAGGAATTGGAACTGTCCTGGTTTCCTCATATGTCACCTGGAGCTGGGAGGTAAAAACGACATTTCTTTTAAAGATGTTATCTATTTATTCATGAGAGACAGAGAGAGAGAGAGGCTGAGATGCAGACTCCTCCCACAGGGCGCCCCATGGGGACTCCATCCCAGGACCCCGGGATCACCCCCTGGGCTGAAGGCAGACGCTCAACCTCTGAGCCACTCAGGTGGCCCCCCAAAATTTTTTTGTACCAAAGTGTTTACATGCTAACATGAGCAGAAGATGTCATTAATACCAGAGGTATTTTAATCAATAGTTACGTTTCTAAGAAAGTTTTGTGTAAATTAAATTTGGTGTTTCAATGCCTAAAGAAGATTGCTGTTTAAAGAATCCCTTGAAAAGTACCTTTATGTGTTTAGTAAATGTAGATATACGGGTATTTTAAAAGGGAGAGCACCCAAATGACAAGATTCATTATTAGTAATACCATTCAGCTCTGTTATCCTTCTACTGTTTCACCCGTTTGAATCTTACCTCTGTGCTGTTAGCTGACGCGCTACTTTTGTCATGACATTTCCCCTCCCCAAAAGATCTTCTCAGTGACTATTTGACCAAGTCTTTGTACTCTAACCCTGGCATTCATGACTTTTTATAATGTAGTCCTTTCTTTCTTAGTTTAAGTCCTAAAACTACTGTCACATTGCTAGAAGTGTATTATATATATACTTAAATCAAGTTCCTACATAAAGATTAAGGTCCTTGCCACTGTCATCCCTGTAACATTTTAACTTTATCTTATTATAACATTGTAATATAGTTCTGCCTAGGGCCTTCACCCTGTAGGAATGAGAGTGGAACATAAATAGAAGTGAAATTAGGAAGTCCAGATATGTATAATATGAAATCTTAGAGTTATATGTTTTTGTGTATGTATAAGCTGCACATTATTTTTGAAGTTTTTCTCCTCCTACTCCGAAACCTCACCATATTATACTGGATAAAGTAGTTTTTTTTAGGAGATCTGAATTAAACAAATACAAATCAGAAAGAAGCTGAGAGTGGATTGGGTTTGAATGCAGAAACTTAACGGGGACACTGGGGGTTTTGAAGAGCCATTGTTTTTAGATTGAGGAACTTTACTATGTAACAGGAAAAGAAATGTTTTTTTTTTTTAATGGATTTGATGTTTTTGCTTTGGATACGTGCTTATAAGACAAATTAAGGAAAAACATGATAATCGTGTGTGAATAATACGCTTCAAATTCAAGTGATGTTCTGTTTCCAAGTTTTAAGTTATTTTTTCAAGGACTGATTCTCTTTAACCTTGCTGATTTCTTTAAAACCATGATTTGATTAACTTGGCTAAATTATTTTTTGGTCGCCCAGAAAGGGAGGGGAGGGTGCAAGAGGCATAAAGGCACTTTCTGGTAGGAGGCGGGAGTGATTACACAGGTATAGATATACATCAGTCAAAAGTCATCAAACTGTACACTTTGAAAATCTGTGCATTTTATATACATTTTATTATACAAATTGACTTTTTTTTAGTATAGAGAAAGCAGAAGCTAAAAAAGTTATTGACAAAGTATTATATTAAATTATTTAAAAGATAAACATGTGAAATTGCCCTCGATCTCCTTTTGCTATTAATTTTATCAGAACAACATGCTTCTCGGGGTTCTTTGCAGCCAGTTGCTAGCCATCTTTGAATAATGAGTAACCTTGAATTTATATTTTCAGTCTTTTGGCAAAAAATAATTTAAGTACACTGATTTTAAAATTGCTAACCTGACTTGGGAAATTAATAATTTTAAATGTTGGTGTAATTTTTTAAACCATTTAAACAAAAATGTCTTTATTTTGTTTTGAATTTTCAGAATTGGTTTTATACCCTGGAATATTGAAACACAAGTGCTTCCTCTCATCTCTCCTGTGTTGCCAAGAACTATTTTTCCAACCAGTACCATATCTTTAGAAAATCTTGGTAAAGTTTGTGTAATGCTTTTCTAGTTTTTAAAAAAAAATTTTGATTAATTTCTTTCACTATCCTACAAAGTAAGTGTTAATGACTTAGGAAAGCTTGTAAAATGAGGTAAAAATAGTAAATCCTAGATGTTCCTGTAAATATTTGGGCAGTGACTTTTAAATTGTTCTAAGTAGATCTTTTTTACTTTAAGAAATTACATCTTCAAATCTTTGAGGAACTGGTTAGAATTCTCTCTTCTGTTTAGGACTTTAGTGTCCAAAATGTAGATCTTTAGAAGTTACATCTCCTACTAATTATGAACAAATAGTTTCAGTCTCTATATATTTGTGGATAGCTTGTTTTCTCTTGTTTTTTGCCTAGTTAATATCAATTCATAAAGCAGTGGTAGTTATCAAACCAAACATATTTTCTTTGTTTTTTTCCTCCCCTGTAGATTGCCCACAGGAATTCAGATCTTATAACTCATTTCGGTAGCATTAAAAGAACCTGAAAAATACATGCTGTTATTTAGATGTTAATAGCTATGCATTTATTCATAACGTGATTCATAAGTATATTAGGTTTCATTCTTAGACATTTATTTTATGCTAACATAACCTGAAGCCAGACTATTCTTATTTATTGAAACATGTATTTACTTTTTACTTTAAAAAAAAAAAAACATATTACTAGGTACCTCTTGCAAGGGATATGCATTAGCACATACTCAAGAAGGAGAGGAGAAGAAGCAAACTTCTGGCACATCAAACACCAGAGGAACAAGACGAAAACCTGCAGCAACAACTCCTACCAGGAGATCGACACGTAACGTGAGAGCTGAAGCAGCCGGTCAGTCTCAGAGGTCCCCAGTATCAAATAATTCTGGGTGTGATGCTCCAGATAACAGCAGTCCATCTGTAAGCATTCCCTCTTCAGCTGCATCAGAAAAGCAAACAAGACAGGCTCCAAAACGGAAGTCTGTAAGAAGAGGAAGGAAACCACCTTTATTGAAAAAGAAACTTCGGAGCTCTATACCTCCCCCTGAAAAATCATGTTCCAGTGATTCAGTAGATGAAGAAACAGCAGAATCTGACACACCACCCGTGATAGAGAAAGAGCACCAATCAGATGTAGAAAGTGGTAACAGTTGTACTGTACAGGCAAGTGTAGAAAATGTGTCTGCTGATAACTTGAAAAGTTGCAATGAACAGGTAGAAGAAAGTGAGGAACATACTGAGAACCATGATCCAGAGGAAGCAGTGGAATCTTCATATTCTGAGTCTCATACCCAAGATCCTCCTGAACTAGTTGAAGAGGAAGAGGAAACTCAAAAAGTTGAGAATACAAGTATAGAGGCTAATGTTTTATGTTTAGTAAGTGAGACTCCTGAAAATATTTCTGGAAAAGGAGGTGATCTATTGGAAAATCAAGACCAAACATCTGGACCTTCAGAATCAGAGGTAAAGGCAGATAAATGCACAGATGATCATTCAAATGATTTTCTTACATGTTCAGGGTCTGAAATTGAATTACATGAACCTGTACCAAGCTTAGGTGAGTTCCCAGAGAATGCAGTCTCTGTGGTTAATGAAGAAAAAGTTATGGAGAATCCTGTAGTAGAAGTTATTGATCATAAAGATTCAATAGTAAAAACAGAACAGCTTGTAGACAGCCCCACATTAGAATCTTCTGAGAGTAAAATTATACAGACAGCGGACAAAAAATCCATAGAGAGTTCAGAGGTTCAATTGCTTGGGCACGTTGAAACGGAAGATGTAGAAATAACTACAGCCTGTGATACTTCAGAGAATGAAAATTTCAATAGTATGCAAGACTCTAGAAGTAATTTATTACAAAATAATCTTAACACCAAATTAGACAAATGTTCAGGAGAAAAGACTGAATCTCCTAATGAACATTCCAGATCTGCAGAATTGCCTCATACACACATTGAACAAATTCAGAAGCATTTTAATGAGGACAATAATGAAATGATACCGATGGAATGTGATTCGTTTTGCAGTGACCAGAATGAATCTGAAATTGAACCTTCTGTAAATGCTGATACTAAACAATTGAATGAAAATTCTGTGGAGCAGAGTTCTCAAAATAATATGCTGTCTTCTGATCCTGCAAATGAAAAAGTTGAAACTGTATCTCAACCATCTGAAAGCCCAGTAGATGTGATAGAGAAAGTCAAAAAACCTCGTACCCGAAGATCTAGATTTCACTCCCCATCTACAACTTGGTCTCCCAACAAAGACACTGCACGAGAAAAGAAGCGGTCTCAGTCTCCATCTCCCAAAAGAGAAACTGGAAAAGAAAGTAGGAAGTCTCAATCACCATCTCCCAAGAAAGAATCTTCAAGAGGACGTAGAAAATCTCGTTCTCAGTCCCCAAAACAGGATATCGTAAGAGAAAGGAGACGATCTCAGTCTCGATCTCCAAAAAGAGATAGTATGAGGGAAGGCAAGAGATCTGTATCACTCTCCCCCAAAAGAGACACTTCTAGAGAAAACAGAAGATCTCAGTCAAGAGTGAAAGATTCCTCTCCAAGGGAAAAGTCCAGGTCTCGGAGCAGAGAAAGAGAAAGTGATAGAGATGGGTCAAGGAGAGATCGAGATAGAGAAAGGAGAACCAGAAGATGGTCTAGATCCAGATCTCGTTCTCGGTCACCATCAAGATCTAGAACAAAAATTAAGAGTTCATCATTTGGTAGAAATGACAGAGACACTTATTCTCCTCGGTGGAAGGAAAGATGGGCAAATGATGGTTGGAGATGTCCACGAGGAAATGATCGGTACAGAAAGAATGACCCAGAGAAACAGAATGAAAATACAAGAAAAGAAAAAAATGACATCAGTTCAGATGCTGCTGATGATCCAAATTCTGCCGACAAACATAGAAATGACTGTCCCAGTTGGGTAACAGAAAAAATAAATTCTGGGCCCGATCCAAGGACCAGGAATCCAGAAAAGTTAAAAGATTCTCACTGGGAAGAAAACAGAAATGAAAATTCAGGGAATTCTTGGAATAAAAACTTTGGTTCAGGTTGGATGTCTAACCGTGGTAGAGGTAACCGTGGCAGAGGCACTTACAGAGGTGGTTTTGCCTACACAGATCAAAATGAAAATCGGTGGCAAAACCGAAAACCCCTCTCAGGGAATTCAAATAGTTCAGGGAATGAGTCTTTTAAGTTTGTGGAACAGCAACCCTATAAGCGGAAAAATGAGCAAGAGTTCTCATTTGATACACCGGCAGATAGATCTGGGTGGACATCTGCATCTAGTTGGGCGGTGAGAAAGACTCTACCAGCAGATGTACAAAATTATTATTCACGACGAGGGAGGAATTCTTCAGGTCCACAGTCTGGATGGATGAGACAAGAAGAGGAAACAACTGAACAAGGTAACATATCCTGTTTACTTAATAACAGTTTTATTTGAAGAAAGAGATTTTAAATTTAACATCTTATTTATATGAATTGTAACGATCCCTATTGATAGCTTTATAATGTTAAATCGAATCCCCATTTAACAAGTCCCTTTGCATTTATTTGTATTTACTGCCTTTTTCACCTCTCCCAAACCCTGCCAACGACTTAAATAGCGTAAGTACAGTTTGCTACAAATAGAAGAATTTGGGATGTTGTGTAGGATTTAACTTCTATTTCATTTATCTCAGATGTGTGTACTTGAATTTTTTTGATTATTGTTCTATAAATAAGTTACTTTTCTAATAAGAATTTATCTTTCCTTGGCTTCTCTGGTTAAGAACATTGCAAGAAAAAAGCTGTTCAAGATTGAAAAGATGGTTAATCTTCTAATTTAGTAAACTAAATTTTATAGGATTATTTCTTTAGTAAATGTCTTGAGGTACTGATTCTTTGCTAATGTTGACAAATGTTCCTATGTGAACTTATTCTTAAAAATAATTTTGGATGTTTTTTTAAATTAGAAAGTCAGCCCACATTATTTAGAGATGACAAAATTAAACTAAATTCTGGAAGTTCATTTAGGTGTTCTGAGTCTGTTGTTATTTAATCTTAGTATATAACCAGTGGTTCTTTGCTTCTGTCCAAAGAAATTTGTAACACGATTTTTTTTCACAAGCTTTTTTCTTTTGATAGATTCTAACCTAAAAGACCAAACCAACCAACATGGAGATGGTTCTCAGCTACCTATAAATATGATGCAACCACAGATGAATGTAATGCAGCAACAGATGAATGCACAACAACAGCCTATGAATATCTTCCCATATCCAGTGGGTGTTCATGCTCCTTTGATGAACATCCAGCGCAATCCATTTAACATTCATCCTCAGCTACCCTTGCATCTGCACACAGGAGTGCCTCTCATGCAGGTAGCTGCTCCTACCAGTGTATCTCAGGGACTCCCACCACCACCACCCCCTCCCCCACCATCCCAGCAAGTCAGCTACATTGCTTCACAGCCAGATGGAAAGCAATTGCAGGTATGTTTTTTAACAACTAAAGTTTAATCAACATAGCCATTGTAAGCATTTTTTAAACTGTTAGGGACAGATGTGCAAGAAGGGGCTTCTTGGCATCCAGAGACATTTATTTGGTTAGGTTTATGATAAACTTTCATGGCCTCCCTTCACTGTCGTCCTTCAGCTTCCCACCCCTCAAATAAGAAAATGAATGCATATTTATCAAATCTGACCTACTAGATACTGTGGTTGATGTCCAAACAGGTTTGCTTTTTCAAGTTAAGACTAAATTGGAATCAAGTGATGGGTGCTTTAAAATAATTCTCTAATTTATTGGACTTTTTAGGAGGTGGGAACTTGTGATGAAGCTTATATTGTCTGTTGGGACAAACGCCAGATAAAGCTGTTCATTATCCATTACCATCTGTGTTCCATTTTCACAGGTTTACTATGCTAAAAAGAAGAAAGAAGTGCCTCTGAGGCATATAGAAAATTTGAATAATAGGTTGTAAACACTGTGTTCCTTATAGTTCTGTGCCTACGTTTCATAAATTCTAGCATCCTAATAGTGTATGGTTGGAAAGTACGGGGAATAGGATTCCAGAATTTGGGACTTCCTATCTCCCCCCCGCCCCCCTCACCCAGCTCCCTGCAAGCTGTTTGACTTCACTATCTCCTTTTCTTCTGTCTTTAAAGTGGGGCATGTACTTTAGTTCATTTTCATAAGGAGCTTTTGAAGAAAGCATTTACTTTTTAAATGCTGTTCTGTTTTTTGTTTTAGTGTTGTTGGAACATTATAATTCACAAATGTAATTTAAAAGTCACTTGACATATTTACACAGGTTTCTGTTTAAGAAACCTCATTTTTCTTCAGAGTCCTTCATTTAAAAAAAAAATTTATTTAAATTCAGTTTGCCAACATAGAATACAACACCCAGTGCTCATCTCATCAAGTGCCCTCCTCCGTGTTGGTCACCCAGTTACTCTATCCCCCTGCCTACCTCCCCTTCTGCAACCTGCAACCAACCCTTTGTTTCCCAGAGTTAGGAGTCTCTCATGGTTTTTCTCCCTCTCTAACTTTTCACCACTCAATTTCCCACCTTCCCTTATGGTCCCTTTCACTATTTCTTACATTCCACATATGAGTGAAACCATATGATGATTGTCTTTCTCCGATTAACTTATTTCAGCATAATACCCTCCAGTTCCATCCATGTCAGTGTAAATGGTAGGCACTCATCCTTTCTAATGGCTGCGTAATATCCCATTGTGTATATATATATATATATACCACATTTTCTTTATCCATTCATCTGTTGAAGGACATCATGGTGCTATGAACATTTGTGCTATGAACACTGGGGTACAGGTGTCCTGTTGTTTCACTACATCTGTATCTTTGGGGTAAATACCCAGTAGTGCAATTGCTGGGTCATAGGGTAGCTCTATTTTTAACCTTTTGAGGAACCTCCACACAGTTTTCCAGAGTGGCTGCACCAGTTCACATTCCAACAGTGCAAGAGGGTTCCCCTTTCTCCACATCCTCTCCAACATTTGTTGTTTCCTGTCTTGTTAATTTTCCCCATTCTCACTGGTGTGAGGTGGTATCTCATTGTGGTTTTGATTTGTATTTCCCTGATGGCAAGGGATGTGGAGCATTTTCTCATGTGCTTGTTGGCCACGTATACGTTCTCTCTTCATGTCTTCTGTCCATTTCTTGACTGGATTGTTTGTTTCTTGGGTGTTGAGTTTAAATAAGTTCTTTCTAGATCTTGGATACTAGTCCTTTATCTGATAAGATCTTGGATACTGCCCTTTATCTGATAAGACATTTGCAGATATCTTCTCCCATTCTGTAGGTTGTCTTTTAGTTTTGTTGACGGTTTCTTTTGCTGTGCAGAAGCTTTTTATCCTGATTAAGTCCTAGTAGTTCATTATTGCTTCCCCCTCATAGAGGCGTCTTGCAGGGAGTTGCTGTGGCCAAGTTCAAAAAGGGTGTTGCCTGTGTTCTCCTCTAGGATTTTGATGGATTCTTGTCTCACGTTTAGATCTTTCAACCATTTTATCTTAGAATATTCCAGTTTCATTCTTCTGCATGTGGCTGTCCAGTTTTCACACCACCATTTTGTAGAGACTTTTTTCCAATGGATATTCTTTCCCGCTTTGTTGAAGATGAGTTGACTGACCATAGAGTTGAGGGCCCGTTTCTGTGTTCTCTATTCTGTTCCACTGATCTATGTGTCTGTTTTTGTGCCAGTACCATACTGTCATCTTGATGCTTCTAGCTTTGTAATACAGCTTGAGGTCAGGCAATGTGATGCTCCCAGCATTGGTTTTCTTTTTCAACATGCCTCTGGCTATTCAGGGTCTTTTCTGGTTTAGGATTATTTGTTCCACCTCTGTGAAGAAAGCTCATGGTATTTTGATAGGGACTGCATTGAATGTATAGATTGCTCTAGGTAACATAGACATTTGAACAATATTTGTTCTTCCAATCCATGAGCATGGGATGTTTTTCCGTTTTTCCATCTCTGTGTCTTCTTCAATTTCTTTCATAAGTGTTCTGTAGTTTTTAGAGTACAGATCCTTTACCTCTGTGGTTAGGTTTATTCCTAGGTATCTTAGGGTTTTGGGTGCAATTGTATATGGGATGGATTCCTTAATTTCTCTTTCTTCTGTTTTATTGTTAGTGTATAGAAATGCAACTGATTTCTTCATAGTCCTTTAGATATACATGACCTGAAATACAAATTTTCCTTAAGTACCAAGGTTGACTCACTTTGAATTTTTTTGTTATTGCTAATATATGACTTAAAAGACTTCTATCGAATACAAGTAATTCATTAACTGATACCTCTTTAAAACAGGGTATTCCTAGTGCTTCTCATGTAAGTAACAACATGAGTACACCAGTCTTGCCTGCTCCAACAGCAGCCCCAGGAAATTTGGGAACAGTTCAAGGACCAAGTTCTGGTAATACTTCGTCATCAAGTCACAGCAAATCCTCTAATGCTGCTGTAAAATTAACAGAAAGCAAAGTAAGTGTTACAGTGGAAGCCAGCGCAGATAGCTCGAAGACAGACAAGGCAAGTTCAAGGTTGAGAGCAACCTACATATTCTGTATATGATAAAGATGAAAAAATAACAGTTTTGTTTTGTATAATTGGTAAAGGGAATTTACTGTTGATAGTCTTAAATTCTAATGCTATTTGAAGGGTTCTATATGTCCAATGAGTTACTGGTAGTATTTCATGATTTTGTTTTTCGAAATGTTTGGGGGGTGTGTGTGTGTTAATAAATAACTTTTGTACTATGACACTAATTGAAGAATTCTTGTAATAATGTAAAAGTGTGGTGTTTTCAATTTCATATTTTTAAAGAAACTTTTTAAAGTATGTGATTGGGCAAATAGTAATTATACTTTTTCCTCTTGCCAGAAATTACAAATCCAAGAAAAAGCAGCACAGGAGGTAAAATTGGCCATTAAGCCGTTTTACCAAAATAAAGATATCACCAAGGAAGAATATAAAGAGATTGTGCGGAAAGCAGTAGATAAAGTAAGTTCTAGCTTTAACAGAATTATGTATGTATTGTTTTGAATCCTATTTTAATAAAGGAATGCTTAAGCCTAATTAAAATAATAAGCACTAACTTCTGATTCTTACCTGCTTTTTTTACCTTTCAAGTGAGTTCATATGAGAGAGATGAAGCATATAAAAATGTCTGATTATCTTTTGGGGGTTGTTTTTCAAAAAGCTTTCCATTTTGCTGTAATCTTTGTAAGTATGAGAAAAATATTCCCGTCCTTTTTTCATAGGTTTGTCATAGTAAGAGTGGAGAAGTAAATTCTACTAAAGTGGCAAATCTGGTTAAAGCCTATGTAGACAAATACAAATATTCACGGAAAGGAAGCCAAAAGAAAACTCTGGAAGAACCTGTGTCTACCGAAAAAAACATAGGTTGAAATGGGGAGCAGTATAAAGGACACTATCAAGATGTCTGCAAAGTGCAATTTCAACATGTACCTTTAAATGAAAATCATACATAACTGTGATTGAAATTTGGTTTTGATAAAATTATTTTTTTTAATGTAGAATATAAAGTTTTGTTCTAAATAAATATAGTTCTGCACTGCAACTTCTTTATCCTTTCCTCCTCCCGAAAATAAAAGCAAATTCAAGGGAAAGTAAAGGGATTAAAGGAGTGTGCATTTTTACTAGGACTGTGTTATAGTGTGGATACTGGAAGATGTACAGCTTTTTGATTTGAACAATGGAGTGCATAAATTAGAGTCTTCTAAGTGCACTGGTTTTGGAAAAGATATATATAATACATTTATTCTGTCAGGCTAAAAATAAAGTATGATCTTTATGATTTTTCCCTCTAATTATAGAAAGTTAAATAATGTATTACCGTGAAAAATATTTCTAATAACAGAATATACCAATTGCAGGGTTCCTAATGTGTATTTTTAAAGCACACATCTGAATAAATTGCTTAGATAGAAAACAAATTATCACATAAGTAAAATTCAGTGTTCAAAACTTTGGAACACTGTTATTGTATCACCAAATAAAGGTTATGCTGCTTGTTTTTCTTTTGTGCCTTTTTTCCCCCAAATGAGATGAAGTGGTTTGATTTGCTAGATTCACAACTTGGAAGTCTAAAATTCTGTTGAATTTAGAAGACCAGTTTGGGAAAAGTGTTTGTTGACTTTGTAAAAATTATGTTTTCATGAGATCTTCTACCTGTTAGAGAAATGATAAATTATTTGTGCCAACTGGAGAATTGCTATTGAGTGGTGATCCTCCCTTCCTTGGGATGAAGGTGGACTCACTTCAGTGGCTTTCAGTTGCTCATCTAATCACTAATGAAATTCTTTGCATACTTGAGAAATCTCCAAATGCTTTCCCGTGAATAAAGTGTTAATTAGGTGACCATATGGTAGCCATGAACCATGCTGCAAAACCTGTGTTTTGGAAATGAGAGGAATTAAGTAAATGGAGTCTTGGTTAGACTTTCAGGGACTAGGGATTTGATTGTCTTTTTTTAAAATACTAATGTTAATTTTTACAAAAGGTAAGTTTGAAGTGTTAGAGAGCCACTATTTTAACTGGCATCTTAGAAGAAAAAATGAGTTATGTCCATGACAAATTTTCATTCCAGTAACAATTTTTAATAGATACCAAATAACTGGAAAGCGATTCGGATAAGATGTTAATGGCTCAGATAGATGTATGCCTCATTGAGACAGATTGATCCTTTTACTAGCTAAACTAGAGAGCAATACTCTGTAGGACTGTGCTTTTCTGAAGTAAAGATGATCTGTTTTTCAAGTGTATGTGCATAATACTTTCTTGGTGCTAGCTTTGATAAGGCAAATATTTTGAATTGTTGGCCCCAATAATGATTGTGCTAGTTCATAATCTTCATTAGATTATGAGTGTAATCCCAAAAAGTGTTAGAAGTATTTCCAAGCAGTTCTTGATCTTTATTCTGCATTTCTGGGCATTTGTAATATGGTATTCTACTGATTTATATATATATTTTTAATTAAAGTTTGTGTTTAGATACGAAGGGGAAAGAAGTTTGGAAGTATATTTCTTCTAATAAAATATTAAGACTGTTTTAAATATCAACACACACCTCCTCATTTGTTTGTTTTGAACTCTAGAAACAATTGTGTGAACTTTGAATCTATTTTCAGTTAAAGCAGGTTCACACTTTGAAAATTTTGTAGCAAATAGCCTGAGATGATTAATCACACAGTGCATATGTTTCCTATATTTTCTTTCAGTGTTGTTTGGGAGTAGGGTTACATTTTAAAATTTGCTTTATACCATTTAGTTTTGAGAACATGTTTAAAAATTTTGAAGGAAAACTAGGTGGTATGGTCAAGAGTTAAAAGTCTCACATCTTTGGTAGCAGTGCCATGAATTATTCCCACCTTTCTTGAAAATTAGAAGTGTGTATTCCATATCTGCTTTGGGGTACATGGTTAGACTGCATTTAAAATGCTAATGAATGTTACTGGATTAGAATTCAAACTTTTAAAACTTAGAAATACTTAAGAATGTATTAGAAAGTGCATGCTTTATGTTAAAAAACAACAACAATGCTTTAACATTCCCCATTCTTGCTTTTTTCAGAAATTTACATTAATTTTGCATGTGTACAAACTTAAACATTTTGTGGGGTTACAGATTTCTCGTTATTTATTAAGATTCAGTATTAAGTTGGCCTTTGAAATCTTGGTCCCATTAACTTACTAGTCACATTGACCAATGTTTTAGGCTATAGCGATGCCTAGAATTTTGAGACTAAAAGTAGTTACTTATTATTTTAACATTCCAAAAGTTTTGTGATTTTTTTTTTTCTGGTAATTACCACATTTTCTCCATTATCGTCCTTTAAATGGCCACAGTGTGTACTGTTTGAATGTTCCATCCGAAAGATGTAGCTTCAGAAGCACAGTGGTTGCCCCATGGTCCATGAGACGTTGTTTGTAGTACGAGGATGGAGTGCTGTCTACTGAAACAATACTCTTAAACAGATATGTAGTATGTAATATTTTCTAATAAATTCTTTTGATAAACAAATACGTGTCTTTAATGTTTTATTATTGAGATTCTTGGGATATGGGGACGCCTGGGTGACTCAGCAGTTGGGCATCTGCCTTCAGCTCAGATCCCACTCTGGATTGAGTCCCACACTGGGTTTCCTGCATGGAGCCTGTTTCTCCCTCTGCCTATGTCTCTGCCTTTCTCTGTGTCTCTCATGAATAAATAAAGGAAATATCTTAAAAAATATATATAAAACTTTAAAAAAACTTTCTAAGGTTTTTTAAAAAAATGATTCTTGGAAAATAGTGACTTTTACCTCATTATAACTCTTTCCAAACCCATGTTGAAGTATTTCTTTGATTAGAACCAAAATAAGTAGCACCACCGTAGGTACGTTAATTCCAAGTTGTAAAGCAAGCTTAGAGTCTGCTATAAGCATATATTTTAATAGCATTTTTTAAATTACAAAATCATAGGAAATTAGGAAAACTTTAAAAAAATTAGAAGGAGGAAACTGAAAAACTTAGAGAAAAATCACCTGTAATCCTACCATTTAAAGGTAACAGTGCTAAACTGTCCGTAACTCTGTTGTAACTTACCCTTTTCACTTAATGATGTGTTTAGAAGTTTTCATTTTAATAAAAATTCTACAGCATGATTTTGTAATGGCTCGGTAGTATTCTGTTACATATTGTGCCATTACTTAAACCAACCCTCTGCTGTTGGATATTAAGTTGGTTTTACTAATATAAATAAATTAGTAAAAATTGTACTAACACTGATGTGAACATTTTTGTATATAAATTGATGTATCCCATTTCAAATTATTCTCTGGGGATTAATTCCTAGAAGTAGACTCTCTTGGCCAATCAGTTTTTATTTCCCCATAAAAGAATTTTAAATGTGATTATATACACACTCAATGTATAATTTTACAAATTCAATTATATTTAATGTAAAACTATTATTTTCCTAAGCTGGTTTTTCTCTCCATATAGAACTGTCCGAAAGGTCTGTGTGTCTTTCCTAAATCTTCAGTGCATTTACAAAAATGCTTATTAAGTTTCCAGGAAGATAGGTTTCACAGCTTATCCCCCCAGCACATGAATTTATATTCTTTAAACTGTTCTGCATCTCTAGGCTCCTTCATCAGTTGAAGGTACATCTGTCCTAATGTCCGTGTCCTCTTGTATAATGGCCATGTCATGTTCCCATGGTGATGGACATTGAAGGTATGTGCAGGTTTTGTCCACTAGAAACACTGTTTTACTGAGCACCCTTTGTCACTTTGCTCTACGAACCTCTTTGTTGCATATGCGCTTACATCGAGTTTCAGATATGCATGTTTTTAATTTGACTAGTGTTTGCCAAACTCCTCTCAGAAAGGGGTATACTATAGTCCCTCCACAGTGCCTGAACTTAGAGTGTAGATCCCCTTTTGATATTGTTGACTGAACACGTAAAATTAAAATTGCTCTTGGTTATAGGTCTTAATGTTCACTGATTTCATCAAACAGCACATACCGATGTGTCAGGGACTTGCAGAGTCTTCACATACTGAGATTTCGTCATACCCACAATCTTCTAAAAGCTGTATAGTAATAGCATTTATTAACCTTATAATACGTGCCAGGCAATCTTGTGTTACCCCTTTTGATTAATAAAATCAATTCTAATAGTTACCTTTGTTCTGATGAGAAAATTGAGATCTAGAAAACATGAACGGAGTTACCTAGTTACACAGCTACGTACTGATAGAGGATTCAGGTAGGGGATCAGTAGACCCTGAATCCGTGCTTGACTTGGGGTGCGAGGTGTTACACGGAGTTCCCAGATGGAGAGCGACACGTATAACACACGGGAGTTAGAGCTGAACTAAAACGTGAAATACCGGGAGCACGGGCGAGGACACAGCTGACGGGAAGAAGAGCGGCAGGGGGACAGTTCTGTGTCTCCGTTGTTTCGTTGCCTTTTTAACGTGACCGTGTTTCCTGTCCTGGAGATCCGAAGCTTTTAGTATTGAAGCCGTCATCTTTCATGCATTTTCCATTCTCCTCCCATCTCCATTCTCTCAAACACTTCCTGTTCTCCTCCATAGCAACCTGGAATTCCTTTGCAGTAAAAATCCAGCTCCCTTAGTGCCCCGCAGTGTTCCAATCTGGCCTCTTCTAATAGTCCCAACTAGGACTTAGGTTCCCTTTGCATCAGTTCATCTTAGACACTACAGGCTAATCTGATAGCACAGCTTTGGTCATACTCTACATCATGTCAACATACAGGGCCAGCCTCGTATGATCCACACTAGGGAAGAGAGAGCAAGACAGCACTGACTTCGCTCTCACAGAACTAACGCAATATGGTGGGAAAGCAGCCAAATGTTCATATAACTGCTCAGGAATGCCAGGACTCTGTGTGATCCGAGGATCTGATAGGGCACTAGGACCTAAGGGCAGTCATTGAGAGTCCCTGCGAGAAGTGGCATTTAAGAGCCGAAAGATGAATTAGAACTAAGCAGAGAGGAAAAGAGCTGAAAGAGGAAATAGGTGCAAAAGGTCTGGGACCGAAAAAGCATGGCAACCCCCAAGCCCAAGTTGGCTGGAGCGAAGACTGGTGGAGCGTTCTTCCGGCAGTCGGTCTTGCAAAGAAAAGCTTTTGAAATCTTTCAAGCAGGAGGTGTTCGATAAGAGCAGATTTGCATTTTGAAAGATTATTCTGCTCAACACCTTTCAATGGCTTAATAAAAGTGGTTAGTTAATAAGTATGAAGAGGTGTTCACAGTTAATGGTACACATTTTCTTTTATCAAACTGATCAATTTAATTCTCTGCCAGGAGTGCCACGAGGAAATAGTACTGGTGGGAATTTGTATGGTTTTTCTGAAAGGCAGCTTGAAAATAAGTATAAAGAGCCTCAAAAGAGCCATATGCTCTTGCCATGATGATAAAACCTACTGACTCCTAGTCCTTTTTAGTATTAATAGTTGGAGGTTGGGGGGGGATGGTTAAACTATGGTTCGTTGGCGTGAAGCTGTTTTGTAGTGGTCATAAGTGTTTTCAGGGAGAAAAATAAATGGAGCCAAACAGGACACCAACGATAGTTGGCCCTTGGACAATGAGGGGCTCCGGCGGCAACGCCCCGCGCGGTCCGAAATCCCGTAGAATCCCTGACTCCCCAGTGCTGACCCGCCACGAGCCTGCTCTTGACTGAGTCTTAACTGGCAGCACAGCGCGCGCTCCGCTGTACGTGTACCCTCCCGCTATGTTCCTGCCAGGATATAAACTGGAGAAAAGAAAGTGTTAAAATCCCAAGGAAAATGTTTACAGTACGCTAGCATATTTATATATATATTAAAAAAATCCATGTGTAAGTGGACACGTGCAGACCAAACCTTGTACTTGAGGGGTAACTCTACATAAGCCAACTTACTTTTTTTTAAGGCAAAAACATACAAATTATTAATGGGGGTTATTTCTGGGTAGCAGAGGATTTTTTTTTTTAATGCTTTTAAGCTTCCAGATTTATTACAGCAAACAAGACTTGTATGATCAGAAAAAAACTTAAGAAAATTTAAGGCTGTCCTGGGCAGCCACCATGGCGCAGCGGTTTAGCGCCACCGGCAGCCCAGGGCGTGATCCTGGAGACCCGGGATCGGGTCCCACGTCGGGCTCCCTGCATGGAGCCTGCTTCTCCCTCTGCCTGTGTCTCTGCCTCTCTGTCTCTCTGTGACTATCATAAATAAATAAAATCTTAAAGAAAATTGCAGTCCTTGCTGCTTGGGACCTGACGGCGGCACAGCGTCCTGTGGTAGCTGGTGGGTGCTAGTCTGTAAGGGGTCAAGCCCCACTGGCTTTATGGGCGGAGATCCCGTAGTCCTCAGGAAGTAGGTTTCCCTCCCAGTCCCTAATTGGGCACACTGCCCCCAATCCTGTGCCCCAGAGAAGATAGTCCACTTAAGGTAAGTAGGGGTCTTGGCTTTAAAGGCCCCAGAGAACCAAGGTACAGCTTGGTGCCCTGAGGATGTTCCATTACTTCTCTGAGCCAGTGGCACGTAAAAGCGCTGCTGCCCGCCCTCTGCCTAGGGGTGAGAGCTCTGAGTCCCGATTCCCGCATATTGAGCAGGAGAGCCTCTGCCCTATAATCCATCCCGGCTTCCCCACCATTTCCTCTTGGGCGATGATGGAAGCACAACTTGCCCGACGGTTTGCAATCTAGCTGCATGTTTGGGGTCACACACCGCCTTCCAGGAAGACCCTGGGATAGGAAGCTCCCAGCCCCCCGTGGGTTCAACGAAGTAACCCCCACGTTGGTGTAAGTAGCCCAGGAGAGGACCTGAGCCGAGCAGCCTTCTGTGCAGGTAAGTGCACGGAAGAGGCCACATGGGGGTGGGGGTGGGGGTGCAGAGAAACCGTGGGGAGCTACACTAGGAGGCCAGGGGCTGCCTTAGGGGGACTGACTCCTCCAGGACCGAGAGAGCGGCCCCGCCCTCACCCCGCCCCGCGGGCACCTGGGGGAACCAGGGCAGGACGCCTCCACCCGGCTTGCCAACATGCACCTGCCCTGGGTTGTGTGGCCGCAACCCCTCCATCCCCTGCAGCAGCCGCGCGGCCCACCCCATCCCATCCCATCCGACCCCACCAGCTCCAGGCCCCCTCCCTGGTACCCCTGGGTTCGCCTGAGGACTTGGCCCCCCCATCGTGCTGTTGGCCAGAGCCCATCCAAAGTGGGGCCACTAGCCCGGCAGCGTGCAAGGAGCGCCCACAGGGCCCAGCACCACCCCAGAGCGACTCCTGGGGAGAGGGGAAGGTAACCACACACACGAGGCCCACTGTGGCCCCCACAGTGGGCTGGGGGCCAAGCTGCTTGGGGGACAGCGCAGAAGGCGTCCTGCAGTTTGGTGCCACTGCATCTGGCAAACACCTGGCCCGACTCGCTCAAGGCCGAGGCAGCCCCAGCCTGGCTCCCCAACAACACAGGGACCAAACCCTGCACACAGCGGCCAAGAGGAACCTTCCAGGGGTACCGGAGGCCGAAGTGGCTCAGCCGCAGCCCTAGGGTGCACGTGATACACTGAGACACCTCTGACGCGCCAGGTTGTGGGGAGCAGGGGACACTACTGCAGGGCGCTCCAGGGCCTCTTCATCAGCCCCCTACCTTCAAGAGCAGGAGACCTGGCTAACCTTCGGGACACACAGACACAGACAGAGGTGTAGACGCAATGAGACAGAGGACTGGGTCTCAAATGAAGGAATCGGAGAAAATCCTAGCGAGAGCTAAAGGAAAGGGGGATGAGTCATCTGCAGAAAGTAACGGTCATAAAGAGACCCGCTGGACTTCAGGAAAGTGCAGGACCTCAGTGAGACCCTTAACAAAGAAAAAAAGAGCTCAAAAAATCACACTAAAAGTAGACTAGTGGGAATAAATAGACTAGAGAAAGCCGAAAAATGGATCAGTAACCCGAAGGGCAGAGGAACTGCAGTCAAGCTCAACAGGAAAGAGAAAAAAATAACAGGAGCAAACCTGACTTGGGGAGCTCAGCGCCCGTGGTGCGCAGTAACATTTCCCCATTGCGGAGAACCCAGAGGCGAAGGGAAAGAAAAGGGCAGAAAATGTAGTTTAAATACCTGAGTTTCCGGGCAGCCTTGGGCGGCCCAGTGGTTTAGCGCCGCCTTCAGCCCAGAGCCTGATCCTGGAGACCCGGGGTCGAGTCCCACGTCGGGCTCCCTGCATGGAGCCTGCTTCTCCCTCTGCCTGTGTCTCTGCCTCTCTCTCTCTTTCTCTCTCTGTATCTCTCACGAATAAAATCAAATAAGTAAGTAAGTAAATAAATAAATAAATACCGGAGTGTCCTTAATCTGGGGAAAGAAACAAATCCAGATCCAGGAGGCACAGAAAGCCACCAACACAATCAAGCCAAGGGGGTCACCAAGATACATAGTAATTAAAACGTCTACTTTTCAAAAAGTAGTGATAGACAAAAAAAAAAAAAAAAAGTTATAGAGAATTTTAAAAGTGGCAAGAAAAAACAGTGACCTGGACGGCAACCCCCCAAGGCTGCCAGCCGAGGCCGGAGGGAGCGGCAGGGTCTAGTCGAAGAGCTGAAGGGAAGCGACCTGAGAGCGCCTGCCCTGCCCGCAAGGCCATGATTCCCGGCAGAAGGACCCACAGAGCTTCCTAGACGGACAAGGAATTGATCAGCGCTGAAGCAGCCCTAGAGAACTGTTAAAGGGGGCTTTTTGGGTGGAGAGGCCATTAGTAGGAGTGAGAAAAGTAGGAAGCGCAGAAACAGTAAACTTAGGCATTTGTGTAAAAATCAGTCAAGGGAAAAAAAAGTAAAAAAGAAATAAAATAAAAAATAAAAATCAGTCAAGGGATCCACAAAATAACAGGGTGTAAAGTATGACACCATGGGCCTCGAACACAGGGCCCAGGGGGAGAAGTAAAGAATAGGTTCAAACTTGGGCCCCCCCCTCCCCGGGGGGCTCAGCGGTGGAGCACCTGCCTTCGGCCCAGGGTGTGATCCTGGGGACCGGAGATCGAGTCCCACCTCCGGCTCCCTGCATGGGGCCTGCTTCTCCCTCTGCTGCTCACTCTCTCTGTCATGAATAAATAGAATCTTAAAAAAAAAAAAAAATAGGTTCAAACTTAAGCCACCATAGATTTAATATGGTAATAAGCCGCTCTGAGGGTGGGGACACGGATATTCCTGGGCACCGAGTGCCGTGCAGGCTGCTGAATCACCGTATCGCACACCTGAATCCCAGAGAACACTGTCGGCAAACAATTAATTAATTAAAAAGGCACTACACCGACTCACCCCAGGCCGATTTGACCAGTCTTTGGATTTGGGATAGTTTAAAATCTCCCCAGGTGGAGGCTGATGTGCAGCCAAAAAACCAAAGCGCACGGCAACGTTTTTAGATCCCCCGTAGATCCCAGCTGCTCTGTTAGAACAACATAATTAATTAGATCACAGCGTGTCTTTAAACCACGCAGACTCTTTCCTCCCTCTCGGGGGCAGCAACAGCACCTGACGGTTTATCGTCACTCTTGTTTTAAACCTGGTTTTCAAAAGCCACTCTGTGTGGGGTTTGGACCTCACGAAGCGGAGAGAGAGAAGATCTGGAACATTCCCTGGGCGCTCACGGGTCCAGGGTGCGCTAGGACTCTTGAGGGAATCCAGCTGTCGGTAAGGCCAGGTTGTGGACGCTCAATTCAACAGGTTTTTATTGACACGCTTGCCTAAAGGAATTCTAGACATTTCTAACATTATGACTGTAACATGGCTTTTTTCCTAAATCAGCATTTCCAGAAGTTTTTCTTTTACATGTTAAACCGCCGGTAGCACGTCCTCCTTACTCCAGCCAGGACAGCTTAGGATGGCCAACCCCCGCAGCAGGGCCCACACGGAGGGGCTTTCTGCCTGCGCCCACACTGTATTTGCATCACCTCCCTCTTCATAACAACTTATATTTTTCTTATTTTTTTTTTTAAAGATTCTATTTACTTATTCATGAAGGGCCCAGAGAGAGAGGCAGAGACACAGGCAGAGGGAGAAGCAGGCCTCACGCAGGGAGCCCGATGCGGGACTCGACCCCGGGTCCCCAGGGTCACACCCTGGGCTGAAGGTGGCGCTGAACCACGGGGCCACCCGCCCACATAACAACTTTTAAAGGAGGCCCTATTATTAACCTCATTTGTCAAATGGGGATCAGGATCACTCAGACCTCACAGCGGTGGCCGAGTCCAAAGCCTCTGGCCGTAGCCATCTGCCAGTGTCGCCTCTGGCTCCTCCCCAGATGTGCCCCGCACTTAGCCCTCCTCACCCAACATACCCAATTCGGGCCCCAGCAACGGCTCGGCCCTACTTCTATTTGCACTGCCTCTCCCCAGGGCGCGTGAAGTTTTCACACTCACTCACCTAGTCCACCGTGTAAGCGCTGGCCCCTCTCCCTGGTCTTGTCTTCCGGTTCCTCCTTCAGACTTCCTTTATCCACTTAATTCCATTCACATGAAACACTTGCTCCGAGTCATGTTGATTCCTATAACCGTATTGCCAACAAACTTCTTCCGGAACCTTCTAAACAAAATCTTAAACCATTATGAATGGGTCTGCCCAGGCTCCAGGTGAGGGCAGCACACCTGCCCAGCCCTCCTCTTGCCCATCCCTCCACCCACCTGACTTCGTGGCATCTTTGGATAGTTCCAGGCTCTCTTAGCTCTGATCCCGGGCTGTATCGACGATGTGCAAACTCTTGTAGGCCGCTCTGTGGCAGGATCTTAATAGACAACTAGATACGATTCCACAGCGGAGAAAATGGTCAACAGAAGTACGTGCCCAAGCACACTGAGGGACAAGGATAAGAAAGTTCCTAGTATCATTTGTAATAGCCCCAAACTGGAAACAACCCAAGTGCCATCAATTTTGGAATACTACTCAGTTCAAAAAAAAAAAAAAAAAAAAGGAATACTATCACATAGATGAATCTTGCAGCTGAGGAAAAGATGGCAGAAACCAAAAAAATACGATTCAATGCTGTATTTCTAGATTAAGTTCAAAAAGAGACAAAACTATATTATAGCATCTAGAGATCTATGCTTAGGTGATTAAGAAAAAACTTTAAAGGAAAGGATTGTCCTTAAAATCTGGAGAGTTAAAAAAAAAATCTGGAGAGTTGTTGGTGGGGGGGGGGCGGTGAGGGAGGGGGTGTGCTTGAGCTGGACCAGGGCCTTTTGGGGAGGGGAGGCCTACCGAGTTCTCCTTCTTGATCTGGGCAGTGGTTACAGAGAGGTGTGCTGTACAGTAAAGCAGCTCTACTCCTTATTTTATGCACTTTGTTATATGCGTCTGAGGTGGGGATTTCACAATAAGACTTGGTATAAAAAAACAAAAAAAAAAAGGCCAACAATTAGCTCAGAGCCATTGTTTTTATTTGTGGTAGTCAATCTACTATTCTTCATCTTTTCCCTTCTTTCAATCCAGTCCCATTGGGGAGAAAGAAAAAACCATCATCAATTTGGGGGAAAAAAATAGCCACTGAAAGAATTCTGCATCACATAAAATGTGCTTCTGGGGGATCCCTGGGTGGCTCAGTGGTTTAGTGCCTGCCTTTGGCCCAGGGTGTGATCCTGGAGTCCCGGGTTCGAGTCCCACGTCGGGCTCCCTGCATGGAGCCTGCTTCTCCCTCTGCCTGGGTCTCTGCCTCTCTCTCTCTTTCTCTGTGTCTCTCATGAATAATAAATAAAATCTTTTTAAAAAATGTGCTTCTGTTTGGAACCAGAAAACTAGAGTGACAAATGTGCCAGTCCCTACTCCATGCCCGAGAGTGAATTCATTGGATCGTGGCAGCTGTTGTTCCTTTCTTTCAGTTATTATTTTGTCAAACGATGTCAATTTTCAAAGACCGCAACAACTGCCCGGCAAGTTTGTTGAAGGGGTCAACCCCCAAACTAGTCTTGTTATCTTTCACATAGGTGGGCTATAAACAGAGCATCATGTCTGAGCATTCAGATCAATAAATCCTTTCTAAAGCAAAGGCCACACATTTCTCCATTGGTTTAGGGAAACCATAAAAGTAAAGTCCAGAGGGATCCCTGGGTGGCGCAGCGGTTTGGCGCCTGCCTTTGGCCCAGGGCGCGATCCTGGAGACCCGGGATCGAATCCCACGTCAGGCTCCCGGTGCATGGAGCCTGCTTCTCCCTCTGCCTGTGTCTCTGCCAATCTCTCTCACTGTGTGCCTATCATAAATAAATAAAAAATTAAAAAAAAAGTACAGTCCAGAGATTCTGGAAAAACCCTCCTCTTCCCCCAACCAAATGTGTTTCAACCTATTCGTTATGATTGACGGCCAGGCCACACTCCGCAGGACCACACTTTAGGTCCTTTACTTGGTGGCCAAAGCGTTTCTCTGCTTTAGCAACATCTAACTGGCGCTGCACCATTTAACCTATAACCTCTCTTCTTGAACCAAGACCTCCCCAAACTCAAACACTCGCTCATCACTGTTGGGTCTTTTCAAATTTCTATCAGCCCCTAAGGCCTCCAGAAGACACTTTTCTTTCTCCATGAAGCCTTCCCCACCCATCACTTAAGGGAAACCCACCACATGACTGAACTTCCAGAACACTCTCTTAATTCTCATACAGCCCGTGTTTTACCTTTGCTACTGGGCAGCGCTGGGAAGCTTGGCTCAGCTTCAGGGCAGGACTGTCTCCTTCATCTTCCGAACAAGCAGCCGAAGTACTCCATCAACGCTCAAGCTGATGAGATGTAAGGGAGACATGTATAAACAGAGGGAAAAAATCCTATTAACATCCCAATAAAGTGTAGAGTAACTTTGTCCAGAAGAATCAGCTAACAGTTGTTCAAATTATACACCAGAGTGGCGAGATAGTTGTTGGTTGGAAACTGTGGTTTCAATGCACAACATAAACCCTTCTCTTAGAAATGTTTCTTGAAGGGAATTTCCAGAAAGTTTTCCTGGCTCTAAGAAGTTAGATGATGCCAAATTAATAAGTGAAATACTTGGGGGAGAAAAAATCTGAGGAGTTATAGAACTGTGTGAAGCAATTGTTAGTGACCAACATAATTAAAGTTTGGCAGTAATTTAAATATCCATCAACAAGGGGTCCAAATAATAGATCATGGTGTACCTGTACAATGGAGTACTACACAGCTGTAAAAATGGATATGAAAGATCTTTACATACCAGTATGGAAAGTCTTAAGATACTAAACATTTTTTTAAGTGCAGCAGTGGTTCATGGTATAAAATATTTTGCATAAAAATAACATACTCACATTTGCCTTTTCTGTAATCAACGCTAGAGGGGTACTTAAGAAACATGACCAGTGGTTACCTGGCAGTGGGGGTGGGAGCCAGGAGATGGGAGAGATGGGGGCGGCTTTTCAGTGAATATCCTTTCAAAGCTTTTGGATTCTTGAATTGCACAGTTATATTACCAGTTCACAAAAGCTGCTTTTTAAAAGCAGTTTATCTTTTGAATGCATGTATCCGGTGCGGATGGTGTCTCAGACTGAAATCCACAAGAACCAGGACTCCTCACAATAGCTTTTTCTCTTAATATTCAAGTGTACGCACTATCAGAAGGAATGGATCTACTCACCTAGGAATACGACAATGTGCCTTAGCGTTTCTTAACTTCTACACAACACAATCCTGGATTTAATTTTTACTGAGAAGCATCTGTTCCTTTCCTTCATGAAATGAAAATCTAGGAATCCATAAAGGTTCGCAGATATCAAGGGAGTAGACAAAGTTGTTGGCTGTAATGTAACTAGAGAGTAACACAGTCTTCGTCTTGCCGCCTCAGAAAAGGTAGTTAAATTTTTGAGTGTTTCAGGGACTGTTTATGTACTCAAGAGAGTTAAAGTAATACGAGGATAGTTATCTAGGAGAGATACTAGATTTTTTTTCCCCCCTTTTTCACCTTACTACTATTTGATCAAGATGATCCAATGGGATCCCATGTGGGTAATCCGGCAGCTGTGCTCCTACGTCTTAGCAGCTTCTGTTTTAGAGATGAAGAACATCATGTTTTCTTTGTTCGGTGTTTAGTATTTTCATCACGGTGATGAAGATCAGGACAGAAGTCACTTATCCAAAACATTCTCATTTTAAAAATCATTTTTATTGTCATTTTATGGTTAAAAAAAACATACATGGCATGACTATAAAGTAATGAGACGAGTTTTCATCGGGTGGCTTGCACTCCTGAGTCTCATTAGTATATAGTCACATCCTGTCTAGAGCTTGGAAGAAAAATATGCCTTGGCTATATGA